>NC_066585.1:331632163-331719332 GCF_024323335.1 Lathyrus oleraceus
TGACTTGTACCATGAATGAAATTGGTGTTTGATTGATGAATTATGGTAAAAAAGTCTTGAATTGAAGGTTAATGAAGTGTTGATGATGAGACGATCAAGTGAGGAAAGACATAGAATCAAAAGGATGCACAAATTAGGGTTTCTTGGTCCACAAGTTTCATCAAGAACAAAGCTAGATAAATAGGGTTTGGGGTGCAATAGGTGCATTGAGGGGATTCAAAGGGTTGTGGCATGAACAATGTTTGGATATTAGGGGTCCTCCGTGGTATGGTCAAGGAACAAGGTGAATCATGACTTGTACAAGCCAATGAGGATCAAGAATTAGGATTGAGGTCTTTGGGTGACCAGATGAATCTTCACATGTCTTCAATGAGCGATCACCATCCAATTTGGTTTTGGAGGTGAGGAAGTTGTCATGAGGAATCCTCCAAGGTCAAAGGATGCTTGAGGATGAAGATTAGGGTTAAGGTGGCATGTGCAAAGTTCAATATGATCAGGGGTCTTGAAGCTTCATAGATGAACCCCCATGCATTGAGTTTGTGGATCAATATGAGTGTAGATGTTCATGAAATGATGTATGAGGGATGTATGCTCATGTATTAGGGTTATGGAAGGTGATATGAAGGTAGGGTAAATTTGAGAGTATGACACATATGAATTTACCTACTTTCATGATAATTTATAAGTTAATGTTACTTATTGAAGTACTTCCCTGATAATTTATAAGTTACCCGCTTTCATCTAAAGAAATAGTACATTCCTTACCATGAACAAGGATATCCTTGAAGTGCTCAAAGGACCTGGGTAATGAGCTCAACAATAGTAAAACATTTTCTTCATCATCAATCTTCACCTCAATATTCTCCATATCATCAATGATTTGTGAAAATTGTCAATTACTCCAATATGGATGTATTCCCTAGCATTCAAAATAAGTAAAGTTGTTGTTTCAGACACAACCCAGGAGTCAAATACTTTGTCATAAACAATAATTTAAATTTTTCCCACATCGAAGTCATAGTCTTCTCCCTGACCGCATTCCTTAGAACTTTATCCTCAAGGCACAAGATAATGACCCTTATGGCCTTATCCATCATCTCGGTCTTCTCTACCTGTGTTAGGCATGTAGGCATCAATGTCTCATGCTTTAATGCTTTAATACGCCTTTTTAGACTTATGATTACTTGCATATTAACTTTCCACAATTTAAAATCATTCTCTTTAGAAAACTTATCGATCGGCCATTTAGAATCAATGATGCTCACTTGTAAACAAAATCCATTTACCCCACAGTTAGCATGACTTGTTGTGAAACTGAAAGGTTCGATCACACCAAAAAATTTGATGTGTGGGGACAAAAAACAATAACAACCAAAATAAACGATCTTCAACAAAAATAATTCATTTTGTCAATCCCCTTGTATACCTAAAAAAATTCTCTCAACCATTGTCTTTCTAATTTTTTCCTTACTAGGATTTTCACCTCTTCCCTTGTCTTAAGCAGTAAAGTTCTTAAAACAGAAAAGACAAGAAATATAAGGATATATATATTATAATCGTCGAAATCCAATAGATTCATTATAAGCCCAAAATTCGTCCTGTTAATGAATAGATCCATGAAATAAAAATCCAACACACACGAACCGAGAAAACCACACATGAACCTCGTCGGACCGAACTATCCACCAAACCCACTATTGCCCCGTTGTCGTGCCGACTTCACCGGCGGCCATCCGTCGCTCCGACTCTGCCATTGACCTCCCCGCGCCACTGCACTGGCTTCCCTACCGACCTTTCGAGGGTTGTCGTTTTAGCTTCGTCGTTATCCTTCCGAAACCTATTGATTTCTTTTCCTTTAACTTTCTAATTTCTACAATTTAAAAATAAATTATTTTTCTATATCACCTTAAAATTTTAAGAGATGCTTCAATCCATCGTAGACAAGATGTATTTCCATGTAACTAATTTGACTATGACACTCTTGATTTACCCTTAAATAGTGGTACAAAGTAATCAAAGTTTACATGACTTATATTAAAACAAAAAATTAGTGCAACTTGTTTCAGTCTGAACTTAAAATAGCTCCACCAAACAGACTATATTTTATGGGTCTAGGTTGTTGACCTTGAGCATATTCCTATAAAATTGAGATGGTAGTTGAGCATTGACTTCAATTGTTTAATGCATGCTCGTTATATATAATAATATATATATATATATATATAATATATATATAATATATATATATATATATTATATATATAATATATATTATATATATATATATATATATATATATATATATATATATATTAATTTAATGTGTTTCAAATTGGCACACTCATTGTTCTTTATTAAATACCCTTCATTATTTTCTTTGTATTTTTGATAGAAACAATCACATTATTTTCAGTAAAAGAGAGATTTCAAGATTCTTTCACAACCACCCAATAAGTAGAGAGATTTACGAGTCACAACTTAATCAGATATTAAAGAATCAAATCAGTATTGGTTTTATGGAGAATTCTAACGAGGTTTCATTAGAAGCTGAATTAACTGATCTTGTAGATGATGCTGTTGACTACACTGGACAGCCAGCCGTTAGATCCAAATCTGGTTATTGGAGATCCGCTTGGTTCATCATAGGTACTTTCATTTTCTTACTAAAACATACAAATTCATCTTCTTGATTTGTTTTTTTGAGTTTGTAAATTTTATGTTTATAGGTGTGGAAGTATCAGAAAGAATGTCATTTTATGGAATTCAAGGGAATTTGATATCATATCTAACTGGACCACTCAAACAGACCACTGCATCAGCTGCTAAAAATGTCAATATATGGGCTGGAACAGCTTCTCTTCTTCCTCTATTAGGTGCTTTCGTTGCAGATTCTTTTCTCGGACGGTACCGCACAATCATAATAGCTTCTCTCATCTATATCTTGGTTAGTTCAATTCTTCACTTATAAGTGTCTGTGTCGCGTCCTGGTGTCTGATTTCTGTGTCGGAGTCTAAGCTTCGTATGTTATAGGCTATAAGGTTGATGTTTTCATAGAAATAATATATGATAACTCTATTGGCTCATTGTTTTGATGTTGGTTATTGGCTTAATATAAATTACAGGGACTTGGCTTGTTAACATTATCAGCTAAGCTTCCATCCCTCACCAAATCTAAATGTCAAGTTGATAGTGAATTCATATTATGCTCTCAACATTCACAAGTAATCTTATTCTTCATCTCACTCTATCTAGTTGCCATTGGACAAGGTGGACACAAACCTTGTGTTCAAGCTTTCGGCGCGGATCAGTTCGACGAACATCATCCAAAGGAGCACAGAGCCAGAAGCTCTTTCTTTAACTGGTGGTTTTTTACAATGGTTGCAGGTTGCGCTGCAACACTTTCAATCTTGAACTATATACAAGATAACTATAGTTGGGTTCTTGGATTTGGAATCCCTTGTATTGTAATGACAATTGGTTTGCTTGTTTTCTTGCTTGGAACAACGACCTATAGGTTTAACATCAAGGATAATGACAAGAGTCCTTTCCTTAGAATCTGTCGTGTATTCGTCGCAGCTATAAGAAATTGGCGAAATACCTTACCAAACACATATACTGAAGAGGAATGTGAAGGAATGCTTCACCATCAAAGTTCTGATCAATTCAAGTAAGAAATATAATGCTAATTTCATGTCTAAAACTTTCCATTCTTGCCAATAGCATTCTTAAAGCATATAAATGTGCTATAGTTCATCTTGTTTTTTGCATTTTTAGTTATTATAAAGTTCCTTTGAGTTTTCTGAAAGGCATTATATTCATATGTGGTACATTGTAGTGATAAATTGTTGCTTTGAACTTGAGTATTATTGTTGATGCATATTAAGTTTATACATCGACCAAACTCATCCTTACAAAATTTCTAAGTGAATTTTGTCACTCTTTATAAACTCGAATTAGATTTCATCATTAGTCTATGTAGGAGTTTGGTTTTTTCCAATACGCTCTCTCATGGCCGACACACTATTGATCTTAATGTGTGTATATAAATGATGAGTGACCAAAAATCGACAAGTTTTGTTACTATATTAAGTTTTCATGCTTTAGATTTTTGGAGAGAAAAATCTAGAATCAAATGGCATGATGACGGTGAGAGAATCGCAACCTATTTTTACAAAATGGCTATAATCAGAAACTGCAAGCCTAAGGTTTCTCATCTTATGCCAATAGCTGATAAAATCAAATCAAAGTTGTCTTGCCTAGAAAGCCTCTCTACAATCCATTGCAGGCATGATGCAATTAGTGAAAATTGTTATCCATGGTATGCTAATCTATATGCCTTTTTTGACTTAGCTTGTATTTTCTATATTGGCAGCTTCCTCAACAAGGCATTGTTAACACCAAAGAGATCTAAACAAAAACAGTTGTAGCATTAGCGAGGTTGAAGAAGCAAAAGCAATACTAAGGTTGGTTCCAATTTGGGCTACATCTTTAGTCTATGGTATTGTTTTGCTCAAGTTTTTACATTCTTCACCAAGCAAGGCAAATCTATGGAGAGAACGATTTTCCCGGTTTTGACATACCCCCAGCTTCACTTCAAACGATTAACAGTCTCGCCGTTGTTCTCTTCAGTCCAGTCTATGACCGCATATTCGTTCCAATAGCACGAGCTATCACAGGAAAACCCTCAGGCATCACAATGCTTCAAAGAATCGGAACTGGAATTTTTATATCCATATTCATAGTGGTATTTGCAGCATTCATTGAGATTAAAAGACTAAACATAGCACAAGAGTATGGTCTTGTTGAAGATCCAAATGCAACTGTTCCAATGAGTATATGGTGGTTGATTCCTCAATACTTTTTGTTTGGAGTTTCTGAGTTTTTTACTATGGTTGGTCTTCAAGAATTTTTCTATGATCAAGTTCCAAATGAACTAAGAAGCATGGGGCTTGCACTGTATTTGAGTATTGTTGGTGTTGGAAGCTTTTTAAGTGGATTTCTCATTTCTATAATTGAAAATCTTAGTAGCAAAAATGGTGATGAAAGTTGGTTTTGTGACAATATCAATAAGGCACATCTTGATTACTTTTATTGGTTACTTTCTGGATTAAGTGTGGTGGGGTTTACTTTCTTCATTTATTTTCTAAATCTTATGTTTATAATAACAAAGGTATCATCAAGATAGTCAATCGTTAGTTTTATTTATTTATTTATTTATTATGTCATATTTGTATTGATGGCAGTTTGATATGCATGGTACAATAATGCATGATAATGAAGTAGGGCTTAACGGTAATATAATTGATAAACTTTTATAATATATCATGTATTTTTGTTAGGAAATAAATCAGTTCATCTTTTTAATTTGCAATTGTTAGTTTCAAAGTTTCATTTGGAAAGTTGTTTTTGGTGTTTTTTTTTTTCATACATGTTCAGTTTTGATAGTTAAAAAGTGTAAATTAATTTGAAAAGTGAGAGAAGTCCATCTATAAATAGAAAATTAAAAAAAAAAGTGTTGCCAAAAAGTGATTATTCATAAAGCACTTAAAAACTAAAGACATTATACATACAAAATTGATTAGAATTGTTCAATTTGATACATTGTTCACTTTTGCATCTATTGTACATTGCAATTTTGATTTTAGTAATTTACTTCTCACATATTTGGATCACTTCAAATCTTTTGTTGGAGGTTGCTTCTCAATCGATTACCGATAAAAGAACATTTTCATTCTCGTGGAATTCTGGTGGTTTCTTCTAGCTTGTTGTGCCCTTTTCGTTTTGCGGATATTTTTCATCTTTTCTGGACCTATGAGTCCAATGCGGAGATTTGGTTCAAAGTCTTCGGACATTGATCATTTTTGTGAGGTTGATTCTTTAGAAGATTTTTTTTTATTCTTTTTCGCTAGCCTCAAGGTGTTCAAGAATTGTTTTGATTGCTTCTTTTGGCCTTGTGTTCGCTGGATTCTTTGGTTGTGTAGGAATTTATTAGTTTTCAACTCGAAGGAAGCAGAAGGTTGAGACTATTTTGATATAATTTTAAGGATGCCTTGGGATTGGTTTCTTGCTTTCTTTGGGAAAATCTTCTTTAGGGTTTAAGAGGATTGGAAATTGGCCCCAATTAGACCGTCTTTTTATCTTTTTCATAGTTGGGCCTCCTTCTTTATATTAAGGATTTAGTATCCTTTGTACTCTTCATAATACATTCTTGTTTATAAAAAAAAATTAGTTTCAATTTTTTTAATTGCTTCATTCATAATTTATTTGAGTGCATCTTCCCCATTTTCTATGTTGTCTTTAAACATTTGTGTTGATAATTTTTATTGATTAGTTGTATTATGTATGTGATTCATACTAGTTATTTTTTCTTGGGTTATAACTTTTATGGAAAACACAATAATACACATTTTAAAAAATATAAATTTGGTTAAAAACATTTAAACACGTAATTGAGTAAAATGTTACTTTATTTTGTTATTTCTGTTATTTGCTTTATTTGTATTATTATGAAATTTGGTGTTAGAGATTATAATAAAGAGAAAATGAGATATGAGATGAGAGCGATAAAAAAAGATTAGAAAGAAGAAAAAAGGAATGAAAGAAGATATATAGAAAAAAATAGATTTTTCGATTGGGAGGATAAAAAGAATGCATTAGAGAATGGGAAATATAAAGAGGTTGATTCAGAAAATGAAAGCACAACATCAACTTGAAAAGGGTTAAAAACTCTAACAAAGTGAGACTGCAAGTGCCGTGGAAGTAGTGAATTTTATTTTGGAGAAAAAAATTGAACGAGAGAAGTAGATTGAGAGGAGAAGAAGGTGACGACTTAGACCTAAAAAAATTTGAATTGGGAGAATGACTAATGACTAGGTGACGCCTACAATCTTAAATGCATTAGGTTTAGGAATAAATTTTTAAGTGGCAACTAAATGAGCCTTGTACCTCTCAATAGTTTCATTGGCATGCATTTTCAGCTTAAAAACTCACTTGCATCCAATGGATTTCTTGTGAGAAGGTAAAGGTACAATAGATCTAGTATTGGTTTTAATCAAAGCATTCAACTCAATTTGAATAACATCTTTCCATTTGGCACCACAGATAGCTGACTCATAGGATTAAGCTCCAGTTATGGCATATAGATTTAAAGTGAAATGTTTGTGTGCATGAGACAATGCATCATATGATAAGAATGATGATAGATGATACTTACATTGGGAAGATGCATTGAGATCAACTGCTTCTGAAATGGGGATTGTATTTGAGATAATATTAGAATGGTAATCTTGGAAATAGTTAGGAGGTTTGGTTTGTCTGGAAGATTTTAGGATAGGTAATGAAACTTGAGTATTTGTACTATTATCATGAGCACTATTATTTGAGCGACGTGGTGGTGTAGGCATTAGGGTATGTGAAGAAGAATCATGAGGAATAGTTATAGTAGGGATATGATAAGGATTGGAGGGAGAATTACTATGAGGAGTAAGTGTGTCTTAGGGACTTAAGATATCATCAAAGTAGTATGGTTGTGGGTCTGAGGCTTAGTACCAGGTGTATGAGGATCAATGGAAGATTGTTTATATGGAAAGTGTTATTAAAAAAAGGAGACATCTCTTGACACAAAAAATTCCTTGTAGTGCAAGTCAAACAAAATTTGACCTTTGGTGTCAGGTTTATAACCTAAATAGATGCACTTTCTAGATCTAGAATCTAACTTCTTTCTTTGAGCTTTTAAGGTGGAAGCAAAACATAATGAGCCAAAAAACTTTGAGGTTTGTGAGGCCAGGTAGTCTATTGTATAAGATTTGGTGTGGTAACATGTGCTTTAAGAAAATAGTAGGCAATCTATTAACAATGTGAACTACATGGCCAACATCATAAGCCTAAAAAAGATGAGGTGATTTTGATTGAAATATGATGGCTCGAGTGATACCTAGAATATGTTGGTGCATATTTTCAACAATGTCATTTTGTTGAGGAGTACCAATACAAGATGTTTGGTGGATTATGCCAAATTGTTTGTAAAAATTGTTAGAATGAATTCATAACCATTATCAGATCTAATGCATTTAATGGTCATGTTAAACTGAGTTTGGATCATTGATACAAAAGACTTAATGAGAGATAATGCTTCAAATTTTAATTTCATGAGAAATAACCAAGTGAATCTAGTCTTATGATCTAGAATAGTAAGAAAGTATATATATCCATCATAGATGATGTAGATATGGGACCCCAAATATCTATATTTACCAAGTCAAATGCATAATTGGAAACATGATAATTAGGAGAAAATGGGAGTCTCCTTTGTTTAGCATAAAAACATATTATCACATGGAATGGAAAGAGGTAGAATTTTGATAAAAGGAAAGTGTTTATGTAATTGAATCAATTTTGTATTAGATGGGTGACCAAGTCTTAAGTGCCAAAGATTATAATTATGAGTTGTGTCTAAAGATTGATCATGTAAAGTATTGATGGAATGAGTAGATGGAGTGTGGTACAATGTAACTGTAGGAGAATATAAAGTATGCAATCCACCATTAGTCTAGCTGTGACAATCATCATCTTGGAATGAGTATCATGTATCATGCAATCACTATCATTAAACATCAATTAACACTTCAAATTTTTGGTTAGCTTGGGAACAAGAATGAGATTAAAGGAAAATCGGGCATATATAATACATTAGTGATATCTAAGCATTTGACAAAGTGTATGGTGCATGCATAATTAGTGGTGACAAAGGCTCAATTTGGCAGTTTGATGGTTATGGGATTGATCTGTTTGATGCATTGAAAAAAAGTTTTTTTATGACATACTTGATCTGTTGCACCAATATCAAGAATAAAATTCTCAAGTTTAGGAGAGTTATAAATGGTGCATATGATACCTGATACATTGTCAACTTGAGTTGTCAAATGCTTGGTGTTGTGAGACTGAGAAAATGTTGATGATGAGGTTCCTTTGAGAAGAGATAGCAAGGATTTATGTTGGTCATGTGTGAATTCCAAATTGCACTAAACTTGCTTGTTGTCTTCATTGGAATCATTTAATACTTTATTATTAAAGGAGAAAGTAGGAATAAATAAACCATTTACTAAAACAACCCACATTTCAAAATCATTTACTTTTATAAAACTTTCAAATCTTGCTTTCCACAATTCAAACTTTCACCATGAAATAGTGAATGTGTGTCTATGAAAATACCTTGGTTAAAAGTAGAAGTGTATACAATAATCATATTCCTCCTAAGACGATTCATCTTTAAAAAGGAGTTAGGCTCTGATGTCACTTGTTAAAAAAGTGACTCCAAACATAGGAAATGGGTGACTTGTGTGGGTTTGAAATACGGTGTCCAAAAATAAATTCTTTAATAAAATCATATTTTAAAATAAGTTTGTAAAAGAAAACTAAAAATAAGCAGCGAAGTAGAGAAAACTAGAGTGGAAAGAACGAAATACAGTGAAAATAAATAAATAACTAGAATGTAAAGAGATGAGGGAAGATAAAGATACATCATAGATTTATAGAGGGTTGTCTTAACCACTTGGCCTACTCCTCTCCCCAAAAATTTATTCTTGAGAGTTTCCACTATGATATGAGATTTTTACAGAGTGTTGCCCACGAACCTCCTTACAAATAGATTGGAATTTTACACTGGCTATCCTTCAAACCAAACAAAAGGTGTAACTATGGAGACCTCCCAACCAAACACAAGATTTTAAAACATGAGCAATTTTGAACAAAACGAGGGCTTTTAACACTAGGCTAAATTGACGAACTAATGCGAGATTTTAGCAAGCAGATCTCAAAAATCAAGTAGAGGCTTTACTAGGTTCATCTTAATAACCAAATAAGAGCTTTCGATTGGTTTAACTGAGAACCAAAACAACCTTGTGTCAATAAATATATCATAATAATGATCTACACTAGAACCAAATTACTTCACAAGTAAATATTTTCCCTCAAAGCACTATGGAAAAAAGAAGATATATATATATATATATATATATATATATATATATATATATATATATATATATATATATATATATATAGAGATAGATAGAGAGAGAGAGAGAGAGAGAGAGAGCTAGTATTCAAAATATATTTTAAGGGGTGTTTTGAAATGAGTGGAAGCCCTCTATTTATAGGACAAAATGTGACTTAAAAATGTAAATATTTCATGGGTTTTTTAATGCTCATAATCGATTATGAAAATTACACAATCAATTATATAGTTTTAAAAGGGAAGGTTCTTAAATGGTGTCGTCACTAATCAATTAGAAGACCTAATAATCTATTAGTAGGGTTAAAAAGTGATAATTGACTAATCCCAATGGTCTAATCAATTATGCCATGTAAAACACCCTTTTAATTGACTAGAAAGAGTCTATAATCCATTATATAGGCACAAAAAGGTTTTTGATAGTTTTAATAAAATAAGATAGGCTTTTCCTATCATTTGAAAGTGTGTGTGTGTGTGTAATTTTCCTCAGTAATTCAAAAGATAATCTTATACCTTTATAAACATAGATCACTCAACACAAACAAAGCGAGCTTTCACACTTCCTCTCTTTCACAACTCTGTAGATATCTCTTGCTTGATGCAACAAAGATTTATCATTTCATGTTGGAGTTGACTTGTTCTATTTGATAGGGCTTAATAACTCATCTAGATAGGTACCATCATCAAAGAGATTGCTTTATTATATATTTTTAGAAACTCCACCGAACACCACTTGATATTAGGTGTTCTTCTTCATAAACAGACTTTAACATCTTTATCTACAAGCACCACATCTTGATCATCTCATTAGATGAACACTTCACCTCACAATGTTGTCATCATCAAAACAAAATAGGTCAACAAATTACTGCAATCATTATACATGTAAGCTCATATATCTATAATTCACACTTCTTAGTTATTTGAGCAAGACTCAATACTCTCATGATACGAGCATGTTGCTACTTTGGCCTCTAAAGTGAAAGTTTTTAGGTTTAAGAGCGTTGGAATTCCTTGACTAGAAAAAAAACTTCCAAATTCGCCCTAGAACTCACAGATCATTCAATAACATGTCATAGTCACTGTACTCTAGCTACAATTTTTTATGTTTTCTCTAATCTCTTCCACCTAACACATGGTAGAGACGATTGACATGATACGTCCATTAATGGATCGAGAATGGTAATAAATGCCGCCCCTTATGATCGGTAAATTAGCAAGTATATTAATCGGCCAATGTAGTAATAAAAAGGGGAACTCCTCAGTATCGATCTCAATGACTGCTTGACAATATAGAGTTCGAGATTAATTTCAACTAAACAAAAGCTTAGGGGTTTTGGGATAGTTTGGTGAAATATGAAATCAATTACAAATAAAACTAATAAAGTACGTGAACCGTTAAAACAAATATGAGTAGTATGCTAGGGAAGGTGTGTGATTTACTCCTGTAATAACACTGAATCAATATTGCAACAACAAATATCAATTGATTAATTACTGGTTCTTTAGGGTGTTTACTCCTAAGTCCTTAGTGAGAAAACCTTTAATCATTCATCCTAATGCATATGTCCACAGAGAATTACATATGAAATTAAGCATTCAATTATCAAGAATATTCTGGTTTCTATAGGGTATCCCTAGTCCTAGGTAATATCTACTATAGAATAATCTCAAGCAAGGCATTAACAATGACGGTCCAACCTAATCGTTAATCATAAGTCAAGCCCGTTTGTCCGACAGAGCAAGCATTAAGAACAGCAAGAGAATAAACTAATTATGGAAAATGACATTGTTATTGCAAATACAAATTAATAGTTATTCTAGCTTCAAATCAGGGACCCCCATAGGATTGAGGGGTTTAGCTACTCGTAATATTCAATGAAAACAAAACACAAAATTTAGACATTACAGATACTAAGATGAAATTGAATCTTCAATCACTTTCGTTCATGAAAATCCTCCTTCCACCAAAGCTTATGTGTTCTTCAATATCTCTCTCTATATTTTTGCCGTTAAAAAAGAAGTCCCTTCAAATGTGATAGTAATCTCCTTTAAATAGAAAAATACTCCCTTTTCAGATTCTCCTGGTCAATAAAACGTTTTCGGACAAAAAGATCAGGTCTAATAATAGCCCAATCCACAATAATTTTCAAATCTGGCCTAAAAAAGAAAAGTTTCTAAAAATCACATGCATGCCTGCTACTGCCGTAACAGGTGCTACGGGTGGCCGTAGCAGGCCAGTGGACCTGGCTTGTCAACTGAAGTTGGAGCTTTTTGTCTGCTACGGCCAGTAGCAGGTGCTACGGGTGGCCGTAGCAAGCCTACTAGAGCATGGGAAAACTTCTCCGATTTTTCGCGATTCTCCTTGGTTTATGCATCTGATCATCCTTGAATATCTGTTTGAACCTGAAAATAGTAAAACACACAACCCAAGATAAAATGCGGAAAATGGAAACAAATTGATGAAAAACAGTGAACAGATTAAATGACATTAATGGTATAAGAAGGTGTAAAAACCAGTTAAACTATATGACAAATGCAAATGACTCGCCTACTTTCACCTGTTAAAATGATAATAACTATAGCACAAATGGTGACTGATCATAACCCCAAACTTAACTTGTTGTTTGTCCTCAAGCAACTTTAAGTACAAAGACTCATGTCACTCCCAAATGAAATAAAAACTTTTCACATACCATCATACCTCTAAGATCTTCCATGACCCTCATTTGTTGATACCTTTGGTTTTTTGCTGGATTACAGAGGTTGATTGATTGACCACACCTTCACTTAAAAGTACTGCTTCACCTGTTAACTCAATTCACACTCTCACCAAATCTCTCGGGTGTCAATGTGTTTTACACTCAAAATTCATAGTACGTAATACCATACCACAAGCTTGAATAAATTCTATTTTAATGTCAAGATGCACGAAACACACACGCTCTTTGAGGTCTTTATGGTTGTAATGGGGCTAAGATTAAGGTCGGATAATTTTGGAAAATTAGGCTAAGGTTCAGAGTCAATACGATCATTATCTTGACTATGCTCATTTTGATGGATTAAGTGTTATCGAGGATTCAACTTTTGGATTTGACTTTATTTTCAATATCTGCTGACGTCTCCTTCTTTCAAGTGCCATGATGATTATTCATTTCAATTTGATTTTTAAAGTTTTTATATTTTCTTTTTATTCTCTTATATTTTTTTCAATCATCACATGCCCTCATTTGTACTAACTCTGCACAACTACCTTAAACTTAAGGGTTGTTATCCCAACAGCAACCCCAAACTTAGAATGAACATGGATCTGATAACTCACATAAATACTCTGAACAAGGTGTGGGAGTGTTTGGGCCATAGTTTAATATTATGTGTTTTTTCAAAACAAATAAATGGGTAACGATTCAAATGAGGTTAACAATGGATAATAATAAAAAGGATGACTAGAAAGGCTCAGGGGTAAAAAAAAACGTGCCTCAGTGTGTGTAATCATGCAACCGAAATCAGAAAATAACGTACGTAAGTTATGAATGATAAAGACATACCTGCATGCTCTCTTATGATGTACATTGTGTTTGGGTTTTTCTTCTCTCACCATGTTAGGTAGAGCTGACAACCTTCGTAGTACCTCTTGCTCGATGTGGCTACTCAATTAGTTGTGATAAACCTTCTCAACTTTCAATCCAACTCAATTAAACCAATCAGATCATCTAGAGGTATATAAAAAAATATGTTGGCGAGTTAACATGCATAAAGGACACACATGCCTTTAGTTTGGATACTTTTCGCACAACCATTAAAGCTACAATTATCACATTACTAGATGAAAGTAAACAACTGAAAATAAACTAACTTAAAGCAAACAAAACTCAGAAATTAATGTAAAATTAAAACTATAACATAAAAATTATTAATATGTTCCTTGGGTTGCCTCCTAAGCAGCGCTCGTTTATTGTCATTAGCTCGACGCCTACTTCCCCCCTGCTATGGGGAGTACTTTAGCTTCCACACCTTGTTGCTCATCTTTTCCAAAACCAATAAACCATCTTTTTCATAGATATGGGCTACTTTGTCCCACAAGTCACTTCCAACTTCCATATCCTTACCTCATTATTGCTTTCTCTTCTTTCTCATGGCTTTTGGAATGGAAATATGAGTTTTTCTGCTCAGGGATGCTAATGGAGGTGATACCATTTGAGATGGCCTTCTTGAGATTTTTTCTGATGTTGGCGTGTTACTTTGGCCTTTCACATTTGTCTTGATCATGCCTACTTGATAGTGATTTTCTTTTTCTACCTCTAGCTTCCTGTTTTCAAGCACATTCAAGGTTTCTTCATCATCATAAACTTTTAAAGTCAGTGTACCACATTCTATGTCGAAATTGCATCGACTTATCTGCATGAATGGTTGACCCAGAATGATAGGTGTCTCTTCATCTTCAGGTATGTCCATGATCACAAAATCAACATGAAAGCTAAATTCCTCTATTATCACCAGTACGTCTTCCACTATCCCATATGCATTCTTTATGGAGTGATCTATAAATTTCAAATTTGTCCTTGTATCGTTGACTTTTCCAATACCAAGCCTTTGATAGATTGACAATGTCATTAGGCTCATTCTAGCTCCTGAATCAATAAGTACCTTCTTGAAAGTTATGTCTTTTATAGTGCATGGGACTGTGACAGATCCAAGATCCTTTTACTTGATTGGGGTTCTCCTACTTGGTGATATAGCACTACATTTTTCATTAACAGTTACCGACCCATCTCCTATTGGTCCTTTTCTAGAGATTACCTATTTCATGAATTTTTGGTACATGGGCATTTGCTCAAGTGCTTCAAACAAAGGCATATTGACCTCTAACTTTTTGAACACTGTGATGAATTTCTCAAAGTATTTCTCTTTTGGATCCTTCTTTGTCACTCTCTGAGGGTAAGGTAGCTTAATCACTGGTTTAGCCTTTTTTTTCTTCAGTTGGCTTTACTAATGGTATAACTTCTTCTTCTTCTTTCTTATTTTCCCTAACTTCCAGATCTACCTCTATGACATGGTCATCCTTTGTTGGCTTCTCCTCTTCATCTTTAGCAACTTTCTGACTTCTTGTTGTGACTGCATTAACATTCTCATGATGTCTCGGATTTTGTACTGTTGCACTCGGAAGGGTGCCTTGAGCTTGATTTGTGAGTTGTTGTGTTATCTGACCCATCTGAACTTCAAGATTTTTTATAGGAGCAGTAGTGTTCCTCAAATTATTTCTTGTTTCTTCTTGGAACTGGGAATTTTGAGCTTCCATCTTTTCAATGGCAAGTTCCCAATCATCCTTTTTGGGTGCTTGTTGTTGATACTGCTGTTGTTGTAGAGGATATTATTGTTGATGTTGATATTGTTGTGGTCGGTTCTTATCTTGAGTGGGACCCTACTTTTGCACATTCCCTTGTTGATCTTTCCAGGAGAAATTTGGATGATTCTTCCAACCTGGATTATAAGTGTTAGAATAAGAGTTGTTCTGCTTTAGAAATTTTATCTCTTCAATTTGTTGCGTGGTTGCAACACATTGTATGGCAAAATGGGGCCCCCCACAGATCTCACAATTAACAACTTGAACAGGTTTAACTTGGGCTACTTATCGAGTACCTATATTCTTAGCCTTAAGTCTTCTCCCAACTTCAGCAGCAACTTGGTCTTCTACCTTCACAACCTAATTGGCAAGTTTTAAATCAATCACACCCTCTCTAGTTTACTCACACTCAGGTCATATAACTCCAAATGTTCGTTTGCAGCAATGGCTTCTATGATCTTCTTGATACCAGTGGCTGTTGTAAAATTGGATGAGCCACCAAAATTTGTTTTAATAAGTTATTTGGTCTTCATTCTAAGACCATTTACAAACATCTGCATTTGTTCGGTCTTATCCAAATTATGATTAGGACATGCAACCAGTAACCTTTTGAATCTCTTATAAGCATCACCCAGTGATTCCCCTTCCTTCTGCTTAAAATTCACAATATCATATCTTTTTTGAATATAAACAGAAGCAAGAAAATACTCATTCACAAAAGTTGTTTCCATTTGTTCCAACATTGTAATACTTCCAGCTGGTAATGAGTAAAACCACTCTTCGGCGTCTTCAGCTAGAGTGAACGGGAACATTATCAATTTTTTGCTTCTTCAATGTGCCCCTCAATCTTCAAAGTAGTGCTCATAGTAAGAAACCTTTGCAAGTGTTTATTTGCATCTTCATTTATTTTTTCTGTAAAAGGCCTATTTTCAAGCTGGCGGGTGGTTGTTGGGTGTGTCATACCCTAAATTTTGCTCCTCCTAAATGCATTCATTTACATTTCAAGCATTTGTAGTTATCAATTTGCAACCACTCATTTACATAAATTTATTGAGTGTTTCAGCTGCAATATGTTTCATGATCATTTCATCTGGTTAAGATCCAATTTCCATGCATAAGTCAGAATTCATTAATCAAGGAGAAATTAGTTTTTGTTGTGTCGCTTTGTTAAGACCAGTGCATACATTCTTATCATACATACATATTTCATCCATACACCATTTCATTCAATTTAGAATAGTTGTAAGTATCATGCCATTTTAATTTACCATCCATGATCATTTATTATCACAATTCCTTTTAACAAGTAAAGTCTTAATGTTTGACTTTTGTTTGGAATATGGATTTTAAATAAATAAATGTAGTTTTTCAGCTTGAGTCGTGTTTTTATTCTATTTTTGAGAAAGATCATAAAAAGGTTCGATTTCCTTTAGAACTTAGTTTTAATTCATGTTTTGTTGAAAAAAAAAGGTTGATAAAAGTTTTTAAAAAAAGGGGATCTACATTTATATTCATCCATGCATTGATTCACATTCCACCACCAAATCATGAACCATAAGTTTTCTTTTGTTTTTCAAATAAATCAATTAAAAATTATACAAAAAATCTTACAAGTTACATAATGGAACAAGTTATACCACGTTCTATTGAGTTTGGTTACTTTTGAACTTAGGCCTAAGTGATATGTATCTAAGACCTAACAATTTAATTCTTCAAAATTCCAAGCATAACATTTCTTCATCTTCAAGTCCTTCACTAATCCTCTTTGCAACAAGAAATCTCCATTCGTGTTCACCTAGCACCAAGAGAATGAGTATGTCATGTAGCAAGTCAAAAATGTCACAAAGGTTAAACTTCAAGTACGATACATGATTTTTTATGTAATAATTAGCAAATTTAAATTTCAAAAAAAGAGATGGAAGTAAAAGTACATTAATTTGTAAATAATAGTAAAATCTTCATTGTCACAAAGGGACAAACTCAGCAAGACAAAAAAGGTACATCAACCCCAATTTCACCAAAATAGCAAAAACATACACCTAACAGATTTGATTCCTCTCCACTATTCCACCTTCATCATCATGCATCAGATTAAACCCTAATTTCTTCCCATATAAATTCAAAAGAAAATTAGAGATAAGGGGCAGATTTTTTTCATAAGAGAAATTTGGATACACAAAAAACCTAAGATTGTTACATAATACATATAAAAAAAAATCTTTCAGTAACCCTTAGAAAAATCGGAAGCAACATATCCAGTGGACATAGAGAAGCAGAAATAACAACAAGCAAGAGGAAGAGATTACCTGGTTTTCATGAGTGAGTTATCCTTTGCCTTTTACTTCTTTAGCTACTGTAACTTCATGTGGTTGGTGTTTTTTTCTTGAATAGCTCGTTTGGTTGCAAGTATCCCGTCACGAACATGCAAATGGTCGAAGCCATTGGCTGTTCTCACCAACATCATCGTCACCAGCGATGAGGCCGGAACCGCGGCCGTAGAAAACGCCTTGGACGCCGTGTGCATCACACGGACCATGAATGGTTGGAGCCGCAAGCGTCTTCTCATCAGCGCCGCCAGCATAGGTGATGAAGCTGGAATCACGATCGGGATCACAATGATTTGGTTGCGATTCCGTGACGCCACTTCTTGAACATCGAAGGAGAATCCATTACCGGTAAGGATCGAGTGTGCGATCTTGAGAACAAGGGATTCGATGTGGGACTGGACGGAAGAAAGGGAAAGGTCGGCGACTTCGCGACAGTGGAAGGGGAGTGAGAAGGCCAGAATCGCGAATTAAGTTTTGGATCTGGTTTCCGTGTTCGTTTCTTTGGCTATTTCTTTGAAAAGAACTTGAAAATTTAGTTCCAGCAGAGAAACTAGGAGAGTCATGCGAATGTTCTTTTTTTCTTTATGTTAGTGGGAAACGTTTTACTATTCCCATGACCATCAATGTTCTGCCCCCTTTTTTTGTTCTTGTTGTTTGGCTCGAGGTCTATAGTGACCGTTGGTTTTTTAGTGGTTGGAACATTCATTACCTGCTGAAGATTTGTTTTCAACTTGGGGTTCGATTGGACAGGGGGGCGGCAGCTTCTCATTATGTTTAGGATTCCTAAAATTTTCGTCATCATTAAGTGGATTGGACCGGGTCCGACCCGCCCTAAGTACGCAGGCCCATCCGCTCATGTGCGGCCCAATTCTTTTATTTTTTTAAAAAAATTATTCTTCACAGTTTTATATGTACCTGCAGATGCATCCAACTTCCAATTAACCATTCTTGGCCTAGTGGTTGAAACTTCCTTTGTTTCCCACTAGGTCTTGGGTTTGATTCCTGCCTTGATTGTTTTCTCATTCCCTCATTTTTATTTCTCGTAGATTCATATTTCTCAATTCTCTTTTCTTCTATGTTTATTTTATTTAGGTTTATCACTTTGGTATCTCCATTTAGTTCAAATTATTCCAAAACTCTATTGTTTTATTATTTTTTCTATTTTTCGTTTTTTAGGCGTCAAAATGAAACTTATATTTTATTCATATACTTATTTATTATTTATAATCAACATATTTAGGTCTACCCCACATCAAACCTTCTCTTTAAAAACGCTTCAATATTCAAATCATTTTCGTAAGAAAATTGGAAGAAAAAGATTACCCTGGATGGAATATCTAGTCGTAATCTCGAATGTTAGGCCTAAGTTGTAAGAGCTTGCAAGCCATAAGTGTTCGTCTTCCCTCTAAAATATTTGTAAATATTCAAACGTATTTTTCTCAATAAAATCTGAAGAAAAGGATTACCCTGGATGGAATATCCAGTCGTAATCCCGAATGCTAGGCCCAAGTTGTAAGAGCTTGCATGCCATAAGTGTTCGTCTTCCCTATAAAATATTTGTAAATATTCAAACGTCTCTTCTCAATAAAATTGAAAGAAAAAGACTACCTGGGTGAAAGGTCCAGACGTAATCCCGAGTGTTAGACCCAAGTTGTAAGAGTTTGCAAGTCATAAATACTCGTCTTTCAAGCCCTAAAACACATTCAACCAATCAAACTCTTTTTTCGCCGCCGTGCGGTCTTTAAAACTTTTTCATAAACGAAAGACATCTTGTCTTAAGGTGATGCAAAGAAATGCTTCGAACATAATTGTTGAGTTGAGATAAGTGACATTTTTCTGAATGTTGATTTGTAAATCCATTCGATGTGTGGTATATGTAACACCCTTCTAAAATACCCCAAATATTTAATTAAAATAATAAACATATATCAGAGTAATTATGCAGTTAAGGGTGTCACACAATCATTCACACCATATTCCAAATAATTGTCATGCTCTTTAATTAATCAATTAAACATTTGCATAAATCGCAGCGGATATAAATCAAATTAATCAAAACATGTAACATACTACATGTAAACTGGTTCAATAATCTTTAACAACATAATTAAAAGGTTCCCTCCCGATGTTACATCTATCAGAGCATGACCCACTAAGGAGACTACACTAGACTCCAAGCATTAGCTCCTACTCAACTCAATTCTCGTTACCTGAAAAATAGTTGTAAGGGTGAGTTCCTCAATCAATATAATAAGCATTATAGAATATAATGTCATGTTAAATAATTTAACACGTTAATCACCCTAATCCAACATACAATCAGTAACAGCACATCAGCTCACATCATACTCAACACCAACATAAAGCACAAGTATAATCTCAATTCATACTCCATAACAACACAAACACACGTATAATATTGGAATACATCCATTCATATTATACGCCATACATACATTATGCAATGAGACTCCACACATGCGGTACCGACTATTCTTGAACATATAGTTCAAGCTCACCGATCAATTCAGATGCGGCTACTAAGCTCACTAGTCCCACTCATTTGAGATCTAATGACTCACTCACTAATTCCTCACCATGGGAATTAGCTACAGCCCCAAAGGCTAGACTATGCACACTAATCATCTAGTATGCAAACATCAACAACAAATCCACAATGATTCACTCACTAATTCCTCACCATGGGAATTAGCTACAGCCCCAGAGGCTATGCCATGCACGCTAATCATCTAGCAATGCAACATCAACAACAATTCAAGAATAGACATATGCTCACACTCTAAGCCATACAACAGTCCATTCACACATACATGCATAATATATACATTCACGTCAGTATGCATATCATCATACATCATCAACACATGTATCAACACATCATTATCATGTAAATCAATTAAACACAGTATTAGCACACTCTACTAATACCGATACTGCTCAAAACAGCGGGATATAATCCCTATTACATCATACGCCAACATAGGCCAACTCTCAATTAGGCACACAACATTTAAAACACCAATTTTCCACTCTGCAACAGTGTTAACCGGTTAACGCCCTGGGTTAACCGGTTAACGCAACACAACACGCCTCCTGTCCCAAAACTTAACAGTGTTAACCGGTTAACGCCCTGGGTTAACCGGTTAACGCAGCACAAACAACAATATTTCAGCAATCACAACAGTGTTAACCGGTTAACGCCCTGGGTTAACCGGTTAACGCAAGCAAAACAGCACATTTTCACAATTCAAAACAGTGTTAACCGGTTAACACCCTGGGTTAACCGGTTAACGCAAGACAGAAGCTGTTCCTGCGCTAACTCAAGGCAGAATGCAGAATTCTCCGCATTTTCCGCCGTTGGAGGACTTCCGGACCTCCGATTCCGATTCCGTAAAAAGCTATACGTTCGGAATTTCACAACTAACCCAAACACAGATTCAATTTCAGTCTAAATACAATTTATCCAACATAATTCTTCAGCATCAACAATCCCAATTAGGGTCAAATTAACGGCTTATCACTACCCATCACATATTATCCCATAATACCCATTAATCGACGATAAACCCCCCTTACCTGATTACTCCGGCAAATCTTTGAGCTCCAAGCTTTTCTCTCTTCAACCTTCAGCCCTTGCTCTGTCTCTTTGCCCTTTTCCTCTTTCACGATCGTCTCTCTGTTTTCACGTGAAACTTTCTTTTTACCAAATGGGATTCTCTCTCTTATTTCCAACATATATATATTTTCCAATAATAATAATAATCCAATAATAATAATAAAATTTCCAATTATTTAATTAAATTAATAAATATATTATTAACTCAATTTAAATAATTATTTTATTATTATCGGGGTGTTACAACTCTCCCCCACTAAAAGAGTTTTCGTCCTCGAAAACATACCTCAAGCGAACAACTCTGGGTAAGACTCCTTCATCTTACTCTCCAGTTCCCAAGTCACATTGCCACCTGCTGGTCCTCCCCAAGCTACCTTCACCAAGGCAATCTCTTTACCCCGCAACTGCTTCAACTCTCGATCCTCGATCCTCATAGGTGATGTTTCAACAGTCAGGTTATCTCTCACCTGTACATCATCTACTTGGACTACATGCGACGGATCATGAATGTACCTCCTCAACTGAGACACATGAAAAACCTCATGCAAATTCGCAAGCGACGGCGGTAAAGCGATACGATAGGCTACTTCCCCTATCCTCTCCAAAATCTGATAAGGACCAATAAATCGAGGTGTCAACTTCTTCGACTTCAAAGCTCGACCAACACCAGTTATCGGAGTAACACGAAGAAACACATGATCTCCCTCTTGGAACTCAAGTGACTTCCTCCTCTTATCATGATAACTCTTCTGACGACTCTGAGCAATTCTCATCTTCTCCTGAATCATCTTAATCTTTTCCGTAGTCTGTTGAACAATCTCCGGTCCAACCACAACACTCTCACCGGACTCATACCAACATAAAGGTGTCCGACATCTCCTACCATACAAAGCTTCAAACGGTGCCATACCAATGCTCGAATGAAAACTATTGTTGTAGGTAAACTCAATCAAAGGCAAATAGCAATCCCAAGCGCCTCCCTTTTCCAAAACACAAGCTCTCAAAAGATCCTCTAGTGACTGAATCGTCCTCTCAGTCTGACCATCAGTGTGCGGATGATATGCAGAACTCAATCTCAGCTTAGTTCCCAAAGCTCTCTGCAAACCTTCCCAGAACTTCGATGTAAATCTAGGATCTCTGTCCGAAACAATACTCGACGGAATACCATGCAAACTTACAACCTTCTCAATATACAACTCAGCCAATCTCTCTAGCGGATAATCCATTCTGATCGGAATAAAATGAGCCGATTTTGTCAACCTGTCAACAATCACCCAAATGGCTTCAAAGTTCTTATTTGTCCTCGGCAAACCAGAAACAAAATCCATACTGATACTATCCCACTTCCACTCTGGAATAGCCAACGGTTGCATTAGCCCAGACGGCTTCTGATGCTCAATCTTTGACTTCTGACAAGTCAAACAGGAATAAACAAAACTCGCAATTTCTCTTTTCATCCCCGGCCACCAAAATAACTTTTTCAAATCATGATACATCTTCGTAGCTCCAGGATGAATACTCAAGCCACTACGATGTCCTTCCTCAAGAATACTCTTCTTAAGCTCAGTAACATCCGGAATACACACCCGACTACCAAATTTCAAAATACCATTCTCATCAACTCTGAATTCACCACCTTGGCCTTGATTCACTAAGGTCAACTTATCACCCAAAAACACATCGGATTTCTGACCCTCTCTGATCTCATCCAGTATACCACTTGTTAACTTCAACATTCCCAATTTAACACTATTGTGAGTACTCTCACACACCAAACTCAAGTCTCTAAACTGCTCAATTAAATCCAATTCTCTAACCATTAACATAGACATATGTAATGATTTCCGACTCAACGCATCAGCCACTACATTTGCTTTACCCGGATGGTAATTCAAACCAAAGTCATAATCCTTCAGAAATTCTAACCATCTCCTCTGTCTCATATTCAGCTCTTTCTGATCAAACAAATACTTTAAACTTTTATGGTCACTGAAAACCTCAAATCTCGACCCGTACAAGTAATGTCTCCACAATTTCAGAATGAATACCACAGCTGCCAACTCTAAATCGTGTGTCGGATAGTTCCTCTCATGAACCCTCAACTGTCTCGAAGCATAAGCTATAACCTGCTTATTCTGCATCAACACACCACCCAAACCCAACAATGAAGCATCACAGTAAACCTCAAATGGTTCCGACGAACTCGGTAATATCAGAATAGGAGCAGTAGTCAACCTTCTCTTTAACTCTTGGAAACCTCCTTCACATTTTGAGTCCCAAACAAATGCTTGCCCCTTTCTAGTCAACATCGTCAACGGTAACGCCAACTTAGAAAATCCCTCAATAAACTTCCTATAATAACCAGCCAAACCAAGGAAACTTCGAATCTCAGCAACAGACTTCGGAGCTTCCCACTTAGATACCGCTTCTATCTTAGAAGGATCCACAGCAACACCACCTCTTGAAATCACATGACCAAGAAAACTAACCTCTTCTAACCAAAATTCACATTTAGAGAGTTTAGCAAATAACTTCTTTTCTCGTAGGACTTCTAAAACCACTCTCAAATGCTCAGCATGCTCTTCTTCAGATTTCGAATACACCAAAATGTCATCAATAAACACCACAACAAACTGATCTAGGTACGGATGGAAAATCCTATTCATATACTCCATAAATACTCCAGGCGCATTAGTCACACCAAAAGGCATTACAGAATACTCATAATGTCCATACCTTGTTCTGAAAGCAGTCTTCTGAATATCCTCAGTTTTCACACGTATCTGATGATACCCAGATCTCAAATCTATCTTGCTGAACACACTCGCACCAACCAACTGATCCATCAAATCATCAATCCTCGGCAAAGGATACCGATTCTTGATTGTCACTTTATTCAGTTGCCTGTAGTCCACACACAACCTCATAGTACCTTCTTTCTTTTTAACCAACAACACTGGTGCACCCCACGGTGACACACTCGGACGAATAAATTTCTTATCCAACAGATCCTCCAGCTGACTCTTCAATTCAGCTAACTCAACAGCAGACATACGGTACGGAGCCATCGATATCGGTCTAGTACCAGGTACCAAATCAATCGAGAACTCAACTTCACGCTCTGGCGGCAATTCATTCACTTCTTCAGGAAACACATCAGGAAAATCACACACCACAGCTAGATCGCCAATCACCAGTTTATCTTTAGCCTCCAGAGTCGCTAACAGCATAAACAACTCTGCCCCATCTACTACTGCCTCATTCACCTGCCTCGCTGATAGAAACAAACTTTTTCCTTCCTCAACCTCAGGGAATATCACAGTCCTATCAAAACAATTGATAGAAACTCGGTTAAACACCAACCAGTTCATTCCCAAGATAACATCAATCTGCACTAGTGGAAGACACACAAGGTCTATCCCAAAGTCTCTACCAAAAATACTCAAAGGACAGCTCAAGCAAACTGAAGTAGTAGTCACTGAACCCTTTGCAGGAGTATCAATCACCATACTACCATACATCTCAGATATCTCTAACTTAAGTTTCACAGCACAATCCAAAGATATAAAGGAATGAGTAGCACCGGTGTCAATAATAGCTACAAGAGGAAAGCCATTAATATAACACGTACCTCGGATCAAACGATCATCTGCAGAAGTCTCAGAACCCGATAAAGCAAAGACCTTGCCTCCTGACTGATTCTCTTTCTTCGGCTTAGGACACTGTGGACTGATATGGCCCAACTCTCCACAGTTGAAACAAGTTACAGTCTTCAACCGGCACTCTGCAGCCAAATGACCACCTTTGCCACACTTGAAACACTTCATCTCAGCACTGGTACACTCATGGACACGATGTCCAGCCCGACCACATCTATAACACTTAGCAGGAGCACTAGAGTCTCCCCCACTAGGCCTCTTCATCCCACTCTGCTTCTGGAAACCTTTGCCAACTGCATACGGTTTTCCACGATCATTCTGATTCTTGCCTTTCCTATCAACCCTCTGTTGATAGCTCTCTGCTCTGGCTTTGGAATCCTGTTCAAAAATCCTGCAACAGTCAACCAAGTCAGAAAACACTCTGATCCGCTGATATCCAATAGCCTGCTTGATCTCGGGACGCAACCCGTTCTCAAACTTCACACATTTCGAAAATTCTCCAGCAGCCTCATTATAAGGAGTATAATACTTTGACAGCTCTGTGAACTTAGCAGCATACTCAGTAACAGACCTGTTACCCTGCTTCAATTCCAAGAACTCTATCTCTTTCTTTCCTCTGACATCCTCTGGAAAGTACTTCCTCAGAAATCTCTCTCTGAATACAGCCCAAGTGATCTCAGCATTCCCAGCATTTTCCAACTCAGTGCGGGTAGCAACCCACCAATCATCAGCTTCTTCTGACAGCATATGCGTACCGAACCTGACCTTCTGGTTATCGGCACACTCTGTTACTCGGAAGATTCTCTCTATCTCCTTCAACCACTTCTGAGCACCATCTGGATCGTATGCTCCCTTGAACATTGGAGGATTGTTCTTCTGGAACTCACTCAGTTGACGAGCAGCTCCCATTCCCACAACATTCGGATTTCCTCCAAGTACTCCAGCTAGCATACCCAGAGCCTCAGCAATCGCAGCATCATCTCTACCTCTTCCAGCCATCTCTATTCTGAAAACCCAAACAAACTAAAACAATAAGTACTGATAGGGTTACACAACACCTATACCGTACAGGGAAACAGAATAATTACGTCTCGACTCGACCGACTATGCTCTGATACCACTAATGTAACACCCTTCTAAAATACCCCAAATATTTAATTAAAATAATAAACATATATCAGAGTAATTATGCAGTTAAGGGTGTCACACAATCATTCACACCATATTCCAAATAATTGTCATGCTCTTTAATTAATCAATTAAACATTTGCATAAATCGCAGCGGATATAAATCAAATTAATCAAAACATGTAACATACTACATGTAAACTGGTTCAATAATCTTTAACAACATAATTAAAAGGTTCCCTCCCGATGTTACATCTATCAGAGCATGACCCACTAAGGAGACTACACTAGACTCCAAGCATTAGCTCCTACTCAACTCAATTCTCGTTACCTGAAAAATAGTTGTAAGGGTGAGTTCCTCAATCAATATAATAAGCATTATAGAATATAATGTCATGTTAAATAATTTAACACGTTAATCACCCTAATCCAACATACAATCAGTAACAGCACATCAGCTCACATCATACTCAACACCAACATAAAGCACAAGTATAATCTCAATTCATACTCCATAACAACACAAACACACGTATAATATTGGAATACATCCATTCATATTATACGCCATACATACATTATGCAATGAGACTCCACACATGCGGTACCGACTATTCTTGAACATATAGTTCAAGCTCACCGATCAATCCAGATGCGGCTACTAAGCTCACTAGTCCCACTCATTTGAGATCTAATGACTCACTCACTAATTCCTCACCATGGGAATTAGCTACAGCCCCAAAGGCTAGACTATGCACACTAATCATCTAGTATGCAAACATCAACAACAAATCCACAATGATTCACTCACTAATTCCTCACCATGGGAATTAGCTACAGCCCCAGAGGCTATGCCATGCACGCTAATCATCTAGCAATGCAACATCAACAACAATTCAAGAATAGACATATGCTCACACTCTAAGCCATACAACAGTCCATTCACACATACATGCATAATATATACATTCACGTCAGTATGCATATCATCATACATCATCAACACATGTATCAACACATCATTATCATGTAAATCAATTAAACACAGTATTAGCACACTCTACTAATACCGATACTGCTCAAAACAGCGGGATATAATCCCTATTACATCATACGCCAACATAGGCCAACTCTCAATTAGGCACACAACATTTAAAACACCAATTTTCCACTCTGCAACAGTGTTAACCGGTTAACGCCCTGGGTTAACCGGTTAACGCAACACAACACGCCTCCTGTCCCAAAACTTAACAGTGTTAACCGGTTAACGCCCTGGGTTAACCGGTTAACGCAGCACAAACAGCAATATTTCAGCAATCACAACAGTGTTAACCGGTTAACGCCCTGGGTTAACCGGTTAACGCAAGCAAAACAGCACATTTTCACAATTCAAAACAGTGTTAACCGGTTAACACCCTGGGTTAACCGGTTAACGCAAGACAGAAGCTGTTCCTGCGCTAACTCAAGGCAGAATGCAGAATTCTCCGCATTTTCCGCCGTTGGAGGACTTCCGGACCTCCGATTCCGATTCCGTAAAAAGCTATACGTTCGGAATTTCACAACTAACCCAAACACAGATTCAATTTCAGTCTAAATACAATTTATCCAACATAATTCTTCAGCATCAACAATCCCAATTAGGGTCAAATTAACGGCTTATCACTACCCATCACATATTATCCCATAATACCCATTAATCGACGATAAACCCCCCTTACCTGATTACTCCGGCAAATCTTTGAGCTCCAAGCTTTTCTCTCTTCAACCTTCAGCCCTTGCTCTGTCTCTTTGCCCTTTTCCTCTTTCACGATCGTCTCTCTGTTTTCACGTGAAACTTTCTTTTTACCAAATGGGATTCTCTCTCTTATTTCCAACATATATATATTTTCCAATAATAATAATAATCCAATAATAATAATAAAATTTCCAATTATTTAATTAAATTAATAAATATATTATTAACTCAATTTAAATAATTATTTTATTATTATCGGGGTGTTACAGTATACGTCCGCTCCTCACCTGTTTTGGGTAAAACAATGTTTTCGTCGATTAATGCAATATAGCTTTCGTTAAAATCGACCAACAAACAAATATTTTTATACCCAGAACTACGTAAGCCTTGAGTTCTCTATTGAGATACATAGGAGCAGGATTGCGAAATCTTGTCAGGCTCATTAATAAAAAACTTAGATTTAGTCCCCTTCGTTGCAAAATCCAAAACATTCTTCTCTCTTCTGTTCTTTCTTTCCTACCTAATAACTTGATAAGCCTAACATTTCTTAGCTAACACTTACATACACAACTAACCTAATGATTTTCGTTGAGTACAACGGACGTGAGGGGCGCTAATACCTTCCCCTTGCATAATCGACTCCCGAACCCTGATATTGGTTGCAACGACCATAATCATTGTCGTTCTTTCTTGGGTTTTACTGATATTTCCCCTTTTCTTTTTAGGAATAAATAAAGTTCGGTGGCGACTCTGTTCAGTCCATCATGCAAGCGTGCGATTGCGCTTCGCTAAGTCGTGCTCTCATTTTTCGAGGTGCGACAGGGTGTAACTAAAAATTTGGAACATTCATTGGTTGATTCACGATAGTCAAACGTCCCAACGGGGCATTTGCTCCTCCATAGTCCCTAAGGAGTCTTTCTTGTGGTTCAACCATAATTGGATCTTCTCTCTCTTTGTCAGATTTTGTATTTGAGTGCTCAGAAACTTCAATCTCTATTTGTTGTTCGGAAACAAGGATTTCTGCTTCAGAGGCAGCCAATCTTGCTTTCCTAGCTTGTATGAGCTTAGTGTGCAAAGTTCTTTCTAGTTCTGTGTCAAAAGTAAAATCAACTGAGAATTTTCCTTGCATACACATATTAGACAAAGATTAGAAATAATATAAAATGGTCACAAAGATCAAGATAAAAATTTTAAAAAACTGAAAAATAAAAAATTTAGCTGCTTTTAATTGAAATATATCTATGAACTCTATTATCTTTGGCAGTTCCCGACAACGGCGCCAAAAACATGACCGGTAAATTACCAAGTGTACTAATCTGCCAATGTAGTAATAAAAAGGGAAAATCCCCATTATCAATCTCAAGGACTGCTTGACGATACAAAGTTCGAGATTAATTTCAACTAAACAAAAGCTTGGGATTTTTGGGATAGTTTGGTGATATATGAAAGCAATTGCAAATAAAGTTAATAAAGTACGTGAACGGTTAAAACATATATGAGTAGTATGCTAGGGAAGGTGTGTGATTTACTCCTGTAACAACTCTGAATCAATATTGCAACAATAAATATCAATTAATTAATTACCGGTTCTTTAGGGTGTTTACTCCTAAGTCCTTAGTAAGAAAACCTTTAATCATTCATCCTAATGCATATGTCCATAGAGAATTACAGATGAAATTAAGCATTCAATTATCAAGAATATTCTGATTTTTATAGGGTATCCCTAGTCCTAGGTAATATCTACTATAGAATAATCTTAAGCAACGCATTAACAATGGCGGTCCAACCTAATCGTTAACTTTAAGTCAAACCCGTTTGTCCGGTAGAGCAAGCATTAATAACAACAAGAGAATAAATTAATTATGGAAAACAACATTGTTATTGCAAATATAAAATCATAGTTCTTCCAGATTCAAATCAGGGACACCCATAGCATTGGGGGCTTTATCTACTCATAACATTCAATGAAAACAAAATACAAAATTTAGACATTACAGGTACTAAGATGAATTGAATCTTCAATCGCTTCCGTTCATAAAAATCTGCCTTCCACCAAAGCTTATGTGTTCTTCAATATTTCTCTCTGTATTTTTTCTGTTAAAAAAGAAGTCCCTTCAAATGTGGTAATAATCTCCTTTACATATAAAACACCCCATTTTCAGATTCTCCTAGTCAATCAAATGTTTCTGGACAATAAGATCAGGTCTAAAAATAGCTCATTCCACAATAATTTCCAAATATGACTTAAAAACGGAAAGTTTCTGAAAATCACATGACTGCCTATTATGGTCGTAGCAGGTGCTAGGTGGCCGTAGCAGGCCACTGGACCTGGCTTGTCAACTGAAGGTGGAGGTTTTTGTATGCTACGACCAATGACAGGTTCTACGGGTGGTCGTAGTAGACCAGTATTTCTTGTGGATTTTTCCTTTTGTTCTAGACCTCTCTACTACGGCCCGTAGCAGGTGCTACGGGTGGTCGTAGCAAGCCTACTGAAGCATGGGAAAACTTCTCCAATATTTCACGACTCTCCTTGGTTTCTGCATCTGATCATCCTTGAATATCTGTTTGAACCTGAAAAGAGTAAAAACACACAACCCAAGCATAAAATACGGAAAATGGAAACAAATTGATGAAAAACAGTGAACAGATTAAATGACATCAATGGTAAAAGAAGGTGTAAAAACCAGTTAAACTTTATGACAAATGCAAATGACTCGCCTATTTTCACCTGTTAAAATGATAATAGCTATAACACAACTGGTGACTGATCACCTTACTATATATGTCCATATTTCTTGAGAATTATTTCTTCTGAATGTGTTAGTGAAGAAATATCGCACTTATGCTTTATTGCAAATGCAAAAGACCAAGTTAAAGTATTCCTAACCATGGTCATTCATGATGTGGGTGAAGACTGGGAACTCTCATTACCTACATTAAAACTTCTATTTAGGATTGATGGAACATCGCAAGAAGGTATCATGCCTCATTTCATGCTCAATGGGGATGAAGTGGTAGATCTAAAAGGATGAATTGTCATAGGTTATGTATTTGGGTGCATTTACCATTAGTGAAACACTATGTTTGTTAGCTATTAAGATAGAGTGATAGTTCTAGAGAGGTTGGGATATGAAGAATTCGTGTGGGATGAATGGGAGAATTATGAAATTTCAAACTGACTTCCCTAAAATGTGACCTATTTAAATTGAGGGCATGTAGTTGACAATTTTATGCTCAAGATTTAAAAGATAATAGAAATACTTGACTTCATTTGCACTACAACACATGAGCCGCCACAAGAGGGTTAAAGGCCCATAATATGATGCAACCTTGAAGACAATCATTTCGGAATATGACCATTACTCCTCTTCTCTAGGCATGCTATATCGCCTTCTCATTAATTTCCTATCGTGATGTCTTATCACGTTGCCGTAACACTGCGATCAACTCATAATAGTAAGTTGAGATGACTATTGGCATCACACAAAAACTCGCTTAAGTAAGTCTCTTAAGACATTTATTGTTGTACGTCGACCATGTTAGCGTCTTTAGTCTTGAACTCTTTATCTTTTGAGTATGTCTTCCTTTCGTTTCTACTTTGAAACTAACTCGTTTGTCCTTTTCAAATTATTTTCACACCTGACTCTAAAAAGTCTTTTAAATCTTCATATTTTCAAGTATAACACCTTTTTAGTTTTAAAAATAGCATTTCTTCTAGATATAAATAGTAAAAAAGTTCAAACATTATCACATGAGTACGACTTAGTTATTATATACAAGAACATTGATACTCAATAATCTGAATTTGAATATAGAATTTCTCTTTCCCCGTACTTTGAGTGTGTTTGGTTGGAAGAAAATATAGATGAGAGGGAGAAATTATTTTAAATTTAAGTTGTTTGGTTCAATTGTTAAGAGAAGATAAGAGATGAAGAGAGGTAATCAATATCCTTTCAAAAGTCAATTTTAACCCCCTCCAAAATAGGGGATTCAACCCGACGACATATTTCTTCCCCATTTAGATTTAAATATTCTTTCATTAAATATCATTTTAAGTATTACAATCAAAGAAAAATATGATTTTATACTTTATGTCTAGTGAAATCTCTCTTCTCCTTTCGTGAAAGCAAACTAATTTTTAAAATTAAATTTTTTCTCATTTCCCCGCTTTTCCCCCTCTCGTCCGTTAAAATTTTTCCCCTACACTCGTATTCATTAAATCAAACAACCCTTTAAAGTGCGTGAAAAATTACTGACTAAAAAATATTTAAAACACAACACATTTCATTGATTCTAGAGTTGCTAAAATGGGTTACTCCATATGGGCTGGGGTTTGGGCCTTAAGAATAGAGCACATATAATTTAGGGTTCCCTAAAAAAATCCGCTATCCATTAGGGCTAACACTATCGGCCGCGGGTAGCTCGCATAACTATAATTTTTTAAAAATTATATAAATATTTATATTGGCTCACTCCAAACCAACCTATTGATTTTTCTCACCACACTAATTTTATCTCTATTTTATTTAATATTTCTCTTTTAAATATTATATTTAAATATAATCAAATTAATATCTATTTATTTTTTGTTTTACTTAACAATTTTTTCGATTACTATTAATTTCTCTTATGTTAAATATTTGAGTATTATTTTATATAATTTAAATATTTTGTATTTAGAAACATATTATATTATTTATAACGAATAATATATTACATAAATATATTTAAAATAATATAATTTTTTATTGATTTTATAATAAATATGATGAGATTTTTATTTTAATTTTTATAAAAAATATAATTAAAAAAACAGTCCTTTTAAGGTTGGATAGTCCGAAGCTTGTAAAGGACTGGACTCAGATAGTAATTTTTAAATCCATATTACAACCTATTTTTTTGACCCATTCCTAAAAAATTCGAGTCCATCAAAGTCGACCCCTAAACGAATCGGATAACCCATTTTAATAGTTTTAATTGGTTCTAATAGTATTAGATTTAGCGTGTGTTAGATTTTCTGGTAAAAAAAATTTAATTTTTAATAAATTGATTTTGATTAAAAATAAATTTAAATGTAAAGTAATTTATGTTTGAATGTAAAAATTGAGTTGAACAATAAATTTTAACATAAAAATTTATACTTAAAAGTTTTAAATTCTAAATTTAAATAAAATTAGTTTTAGAGGTACAATTAATTATACTTTAAAATAATAAAACATCTCAAAATAATTTCTAAATCAATTCTAAATCTCTAAAATTGTTATTTTTTATCTTTCATACACTAAACCAAACACACACTTAAATGTGTTAAATAAGCATTGACTTCACATCTTTTTCCATAGATATGCATTCATTATGAATATTAAATTGTAGTGATGTTGACTCATATTCAAACAGTTTTAATGCTTGTCTTTAGCGTTGTGTACCTAACATAAAAATATTTGCTGACATTCTTTGTTCTCTAAAGAAAAAAAAAACCAAACCTTTTTTTAATGAAAGAAAAAGTACTAGCACATCACTATTACACAATCACATAACCTAAGAAAGATAGACACAGCAAGTTAGTGGTGTTTGTGGCTCAGATTTAACCATATCAAATACAGCACATAAGCACAAACAACCCATCTTTAATGAAGAAGAAGAAGTAAATCGACATTGGTTTAATGGAGAATCCCAATGGCGTTTTGTTAGAACCTGATCTTGTAGGTGGTGCTGTTAACTACAGAGGAGAAGCAGCCGTTAGATCCAAATCTGGTTATTGGAGATCTGCTTGGTTCATCATAGGTATTTTCATACTATAACATACAAATTCGTCTTCATGATTTGTTTTTTGAGTTTGTAAATGTAATGTTTATAGGTGTGGAAGTGGCAGAAAGAATTTCATTTTATGGAATTCAAGGAAACTTGATATCATATCTAACAGGACCACTTAATGAGAGCATTGCAATAGCTGCAAAGAATGTAAATGTATGGGTTGGAACAGCTTCACTTCTTCCTCTCTTAGGTGCTTTCGTCGCTGATTCTTTTCTTGGACGCTACCGTACAATCATACTCGCTTCTCTCATTTATATCATGGTTAGTTCATTTCTTCAATTTTTGATTTTTTACCCTCTAATATAACTATAATTAATTTGCTCAATAAGTATCCATTACTCTTCAAATTTTTTAATTTCTTTAAATCCTGTCATCCGTGTTGCGACTGATCGACTAACAAGATCAATTCCACCGCGGCCCGCCGTTAAATGCAGAACAAAACTCTATAATTTGATAAAATACAAAAATTATTAGCACTTGATAATTCGAACATGGGACCCGAGAGAAATCCATTCTCAAAATTCAATCCTTCAAAATTATTTAAAATATCTTACTAATTTTTTAATAATACTCAAACGGATTGTGGTGCACACAATAGTCAATTAGAAATTTTATTTATTATCTATTGGAAAATTTAATAATTGTTAAATTAGTATAAAAAATTAATTTAATAATTCTTATATTATTAAATTAATTAATAATTTAAAAGTTTTTTTTAAATAGAAAATTTGGTAAGATATTATAATTTGATTTTATTATGGGTACTTTTATATATATATATATATCTATATATATATATATATATATATATATATATATATATATATATATATATATATATATATATATATATATATTATTTTATTTAGGTTTGTTAAATATAATTTATATTGTGGAGATTATTATGAATATTTATGTTGAGGTATTAAATTTGATTTGTGTCTAACCTTATTATTTGATTTTTGAGCTTAGTTATTTTGGACTTAGTTTATTTTGGGTGATATTTTTAGAAAACTCTTGTATTAGTTGAAGTGTCTAGATATTTCTTAGGGTTGTAATATTTTCTAGAATACTCTTTGAATGTCTAGAGTTGAGAACTCTCTAGAATTAGTGTGTATAAAGTTCTCCTTAGAGTACTATAAATAGAGATGTAATCCTACACTTTTGCATCAATCGAAAATACAAAGTTCTCTCTTCCATAAATAATTCTCTTACCAATCAAGTTTCTATTCAAGACTTTAATATTCCCACACACTTTCCCTAAACACAAAAAGGGTTTATTTCTAACAAAGTGACATCAGAGCCTCAAGATCCTCAAAAAAATGGCGAATGGAGGTTTCACTTTCCAAATGTCGATGCTCACAAAGAACAACTATGACAACTAGAGTATCAAGATGAATGCGCTACTATGAGCTCAAGATGTGTCGGATATCATTGAGAAAGGCTTCAAGGAGCAAGATGAAGTCTCGCTAAGCCAAGGTGTAAAGGAGACATTGAAGGGGTCAAGAATGAGAGACAAGAAAGCTCTCTTCCTTATTTATCAATCGGTGGATGGAGATATATTTGAGAAGATCTCCAACGCAACAACAACCAAAGAAGCATGTGACAAACTTCAAACTTGCAACAAGGGAGTGGAATAGGTGAAAAAGATTCGTCTTCAAACTCTTAGAGGTGATTTTGAACGTTTATTTATGGAGTGGTCCTCTGCAAGGTTGTCTTATGGTGTTGACCTAAAATTCCTCTCAGAGTTGATGATGCAGATCCTCAGCAAATTTATCCTCTTTCCCCTAGCCAGGGTCGATCCTTTGAGAATAATGATTCACGTTCATCCTTTGCATCTCCTTCTCCAGTTGGTGTTTCCCTCCTGTTGAGATTGACTAAGTGTTGTATCGATGATTCATATCAGTGACATTTGTATCCTTGTGATTGTTCTATCAGCATAATCATCATATATACATATACATATACATTCATAGATTTCATTATTGCATTTTTGTGATTCATTCTTTTTCTGATCCTCTGCTATGGTGGTATCCTTTTTTCCCGACGCAGATCCGGTGTGTCTATCCTCTTTCGATTGTAGAGTGTCAGCCCCCTTAAGCAGAAATAATTTAACCTTTCTCATTCCCCACTGAGTTATTTCCTCGTGGATGATCAGTATTTTAGCTTCCTCCCCAGTTGATTATCTGGATGAAACCACTCCCCCTGAGTTATATCCTCGTTGGGTTGAGTCTTTGATTGACTTTCTCTTTCTAGTTCTTGCCTAGATAGATACCTTGATCCCCCGAGAGCTTGTTACCCAGCAAATGGTAATATTCTTCTCGATTTGTGAGTACTTTACTTTTGCCCAATACCCGATAAAAATAACCTACTTCCTTTATTCTCCCCAGCGGATCCGTTTTCACGTTTCCCAGAAAGTTTATCCTTGATATGTTCATCTCAACCGATGACGAATATTCTTTCCCTTTTGAGTCTATCCTTGATATGTTCATCTTAACCGATGACGAATATTCTCGTTTTGGTATTCTACCCAGTAAAAAGGTAGTTGTAATCACTATTTCATTCCCCAGAGGGCTAATCCTTTATATGTTCATCCTAACCGATGACGGGTTTCCTCCTCTTTGCGGTCTTCTACCCGGTAACCGGTAGTTGTAAATCCTGCTTCCCCTTTGCGAGGTCTATCCTTGATATGTTCATCTTAACCGATGACATATATTCTCTCTTTGGTTTTCTATCCAGTAACCGATAAATGTAATTCATATTCCTCCCCTCGGAGTCTATCCTTGATATGTTCATCCTAACCGGTAACGGATATTCTCTTTTCAGTATTTTATCCAGTAACTGATAGATGTAATTCCTACTTTTTCCCGGCAGTCTATCCTTGATATGTTCATCTTAACCGATGACGGATATTCTTCCTTTCGAGTTTATCTTTGATATGTTCATTTTTAACCAATGACAGATATTCTCTTGCGGTCTTCTGCCTAGTAACCGGTAGTTGTAAACCCTATTTGGCTTTTCCCCAACTGGTTATATACCTTCTGTTGCCCTCAATGAGTCATCCTTGATATGTTTACCCTAACCGGTAACGAATGTCCTCTATGTCAGATTATGTTATCTCCTTACCCAGTAACTGGTAGTGGGTAATATACGTCTGTTACTCCTGTGTCAAAGATCTTTTCTTACCCAGTTGAGTTCGAGTGCGTATTTCCTCAGTGAAATCTCCGTTTCCTGTTTGGTTCAGGCATTTCAGCTTTGTTCTGATATACGTGTTTCCCCTGTAGATTTTCCCCTTTATCCCCGACTGAGTCTTTCCATTGGTTTATTTTCATGGAATTCCCTTGTGTCCCCCCAGCAGATTTAAGTCGTATTCTAGCCTACACACAACTTTTTATCTCTCAGAGTCTCTGTCTCCCCAATGAGTTTTCCTTATGGAATGCATTATGCTCCTGCGGACTTTCAGTCTCTCTAGATTCTTTTCCTTTGTGGCAACATATTCCCCACAAAGATTAATTTTAAACATTTCATATCATATGCATCATGAGGTCTCTTAGGGACCAAAATTTGTTTCTATTATTGTTATTTAAGTGCATTCTACTGAGTCGATACGAAGATTTTAACCTTCATCTCCTCAGCTATAACGTCCTTAAATAGGGGCAACTCTAAGACCCCAATTTTGACCCTAAGATCCCTCATGCTATCTCATCATATGCATTAGCATTGGGATCACACCTTGGCATCCTCCTTACCCCTAATTCATTGGGTTTGCATTGGGAGAGATCATCAAGCACATTTTATTGTATCATACTTCATTTTTCTTTATATACTAACCAAAATACCAAAAATATGTCAATGTATAATTTGTTGCTTTTGTAGGTAGTGTGTATGCTCACCTATGCTCTATAAAGCTCATATCTAGGGTTTGAGACCCTCAATGCAAGGAGCACAATCAAGATTAGGTTTATATTGGCTCTAAGCATCATACATGGATCCCCATGATCTTCACATGTTATTTTGATCAAGAAATCATCAAGAGTTTGGAGTTGGTTTGCCTTGGAAACCCCAATTCATCTAGGTATCTTGTGTGACTTCTTCAACAAGTTTATTCAACAATTGATCAAATATTTAAAGGTATACTTCACATTACATCATATTATGTATATATGATCCTCCATGAGTCCCAAAAGTCAAGAGAATGTCAAGCTAGCAAGTTGGTTCATGGTTGTTGACTAGAGAAAGTCAATTGGTCAAAACTGGGGTTCCCTCGACCCTATCTCCTACAATTTTTATCATATGAAACTGATTCTAAGAGCAACGTTACTAAAAATGACATTCCAAACAACTTTCATGTTGAAGTTAAGAGCTAGTTTTTCTTGGAAAGTCATTTGTTATGATGAAAGATTATAGGTCATTTTGTCTGAACCCTAGTTTGGAGGTCAACTCCCCAAGACCATAACTTGCTCAATTTTCATGAGATGAAAGCCATTCAAATTGAATGATAAAATTCAAGATGTATACTTCAACTTTTATGTTTGTAGGAAGTTGAAATTCAACTTGAAAATGCAGGTGCCAAGAGGAAACATTATAGGTCATTTTTGGCCAATACCATTGAATAAGTGATTTTCCTCAACTTCTAAAATGCATAACGTCTTTATGACAAATCCAAATGAGGACAAATTTGTGACCAAATTGAATAGGTTTTAAATAGCTACAACTTTGGTGAAGGAACTTTTCTCATTTGAAGTCCATAGAAAACGTTATTCAAGATGGAAGAAGTGAACATATGACTTGGGACTTAGAAAATTTTCAAATATGTTTGATTTCCCAAACTTCCACCTCAAAATTCATCATTATCCAAGCTTCAAATGAAAAAGTGTTCAATAGGAGAGTTATTCCCCTTGATCTCACCTTTCCAAAAAGTCTAAAATCATCTAATTTGGCCAAAGTATGAGGGACTTGCGCATGGGGGTAAGTTAAAGGACCATTTGAATAATTTCAACTTCCATTTTTCATACACATTTGCATGGACTTCTAATATGATTTCAGCATGATGTACATTGAATTATGGATCAAATCACATCATCGCATGGGCCTAGTGTACGCCCATGCATCCATGCAAGGGAGAATTTCAAATTTTGCCAAAATTGGAAGTGTGTGAAAATAAATCCCATGGCCTATTCATAAGACCCTCATTGCTCAGAATTAAGGACCTCATGCCCAAGCTTTGAACTTGTAACCATAAAAACTCACCATTGAAGGATAAACTTGAGGATTTTCTTTAAAAATCGAGTTTCAATTCTCCATCTGTTTTGAGATTGAAACTCCAAGAGTCCATCCCTTTCCTTGATCCATTTCACTTCCATCAAGCATCTGAAGCAAGGCAAAGCATAATTGAAAGCAAGATCATTCCAATCTGAAGCTCCATTGAAGGTGAATTTTCAGAATTTTCATCTCTTCGATTCTGTCTCAATTCTCCACCATTCTTGTTGATTTTTGGTTATCTGAAGTCCTATCAATGTAGGCAAGAAGATTGAGTTGCTTTGAGGTCAAAATTGAAGCAACTCAGTTCATGATCCTCAAAATTCAAATCCCTGTATTTTTTTATATACTTGGAATTGGACAAAATTGAGGCCAGATTCGAGCTCCTGAGCATTTTTTCTTTAAATCCATGTCTTTGTTTTTCATTTTGGTGAAGGTTGATGGTGGACCAGTCCGGTGAGGTCCACCAGAGAAGAAGACCAGAGCCCTAGCTCCGGTGATGTATTGTCATCCATCTCAGCCATAGGATCCAACTGAATTGTTTTGATCTTGTGTGTTGCTTTTGATTACCACGTGTGTGGGACAGTTGACTGAAGCGCATGTGGTACGCGTGTTTCCATCAATCTGATCTGCCACCTTACTTAATGAGAGAGATCAAATGACTCTCCTTTTTTTGAATTTCTGAATATTTCATTTTCAATCCATTATTTTTAATTAATTCATATTAATTTCATTTTTAATTCAAAAAATATGGGACTTTCACCAAAAAAATTCAAATATTTTCCATTTTCATTTTCTGAATTAAAATTATTTTTTGGATTAATTTTGATATTTTTCATGAATTAAGTGTTTTTGTGCATATTTTTAATTGTTTAAAAATACTTCTGACTTTTCAAAAATTATGAATTTTTTTGTCCAAGGTCCTTTGACCTTGTTTGACCTATGATAAATATCTTGACCATTTATTCGTTGTTTTGAAGTGGTTTTAGGTTTTTGATCAAACATAATTTAATTTAAATGCATTTTAATTTGATTTTTAATTGGTTAATTGTGTAGAAATTAGGTTGAGCAATTTTTATTGACTTGTGAAGTTTGACTATATGTTTGGGCCTTGATCAAGATTTATTTGACTTTTGTTGGATTAAAATAATTGGATTTAGGGGATTGATGAAATGTACATTTCATCTCCCAAAATAAATGAATGATTTTAATTTGATAAAATTCCTCCCATGACCAATTTGTGTTTGTCTCATTTCCCCTCCCTCTACATCTTCAATCCCATTCTATCCCATTCCTCTCATTTACCAATGAAGTCTCAATATCCTAAGGCTAATTGGTTCATCAATAACTTTGTGTTAGATGAACCAATACAAGTATGGATGAGATTAGATCCATCCTTTGATCTTTTTATTTTTGTGTGTGGTATGTTTTAGGAGTATGGTTCATTATACCATATCTCTAACATGTATTAACACCAAAATTTCTATTGCCCCGCCTCAGATAGTTGTGACATCTACAAAGGTCCAATTACAATTGCTTAACATAGCGCTAAATTTTGACCCAAGAGCATAGCATTCTAGTAAGTGAGATTGTAAGTCTCCCCCCTTTCATGGTATTGTGTGGAACCTTGGCCTTTCTTCCTTCCTTTGGAAGATGTCTTGGTTCAAGGATCCATGCTTGTGAATAGAGGGTTGAGTGTTCTCCAAAGAATGACTTAATCAATTGAAAAGCAAACACCACTAACATTTATTCAACTAACATTTGACTAACTTCTATTAATCTTGCTTTTATTTTCAAGTCATTTACTTTATGCAATTTAAATTCAAGCCATTTACCATTTCATTTGTCATTTTATATATCATTTAACTTGTTTATGTTTATGCCATTTTCATTTTGCTCACTTGAGCCATATATTGTGATTGTATATATTTGTTTGTGTATCTTGTTTGTGTTTGTGGTCTTAGGACCTTAAAATACCTAATAAACAACAAAAAACCTAAAAAATGTTTATGTGGACTGTTGGATTTGATATGAGCTTTGGACTTAGAATTAGGCAACATTCCCTATGCAAAAGGACTTGGCCAATGTCAACACTTATGAAACCAAGTTCTTGAGAATTAAGCTTTCATCTGATGCAAGTATTGGGATTCATTTGAGCTTATCTACTACATGGTCTTGATGTAAATTGTTACTTTGAACCTGTGTCTAATGCCTTATTCTGAGCCATTCAAGGAGTATGTCATCTGATACATGGGAAGATTATGAAGAAGACTATGAAGTTGCTAGCTTGGATGTGGCTATCTTTATTTGATGTCTTGCTCTTCATTTTGCTATTTGCTTATCGATATTGCTTGATTTAAAGTCCAAAGGAAAATTGGGTTTCTATATGACATTCTTGTCTATTGGATTGCATCCCATTGGTAAGATCTTTTCAACTCTCAACTTTTAATTTTATGCTTAGGATTAGTCTCTTCATCTCATCCCATTTCTTAAATTTCAAATCTCTTCCCCCTTTCAAAATCTTCTTTGCTTGTGATTTCTAAATTTAGACTATTTTGCAAACTAGAAACTTTGGCTTTATGCCATTGCATTTTTAAACCCTTTTCTTAAATCAAACTTGTAAATGAATCTAATCATATTGACTTAAAATTTCAAAAGACAAAAAGAATTAACACTCATTCAAACCTTTTTTAGGTCTTTTGTGCCTCTTTTAAACTTAATTTTTTGTTAAAAAGCAATCTACATCAAAGGTTTCAATCGCCACAAGAGGTAACGGTTCTATCACTGATCATGCCCATTCGTAAGGATCACTAAAGGAGAATTTTTTTAAATTCTGCTGCATTTTGGATCGCTCTTCTCCTTCAGGTCCTTCTTGTAGAAGCCTGCAAAAGGATATGTAACACTTTTGAGGACGACTCCATTCTTTTTTATGAGTGTCTCTTCACCAGGAAAAATCTCTGGTTGCCTTTGTCTAATTTAAAGCTAGAGGTTTTGAAATTTCTGAAGGTTCCCCCTCACAACTTCATCCTAGTGCTTGGGGTTTCATGGAGGTGTTTCAATTATGGGCCAAATATCGATCTTGGAAACTCTCCTTTTGACTGTTCTTCCACCTCTTTTCTATAATACATACCTCTAGGTATAATATCTTAGATTAAGAACTCATTGTGCTACACTAAAATGTTCTTTTGTCCATCCTTTTTTCTGAGAGTTGAGGCAATTTATGAGGGCACTTTGTGGTGGTGAAGCCATGTACTTTAGAAACCCATTCCACTCACTTTCGTGTTCTTACCAGGTATTCTTGTTCTTTCTCTGACAGGTTCCCAAAATATCGAGCTTGGGTCTATTTCCCCCATAAACCTCATTCTTATATCGTCCAACTGGATTCTCTTACTCATGGATAGGTTATGATGAAAACAAATTTGGAGACTCTTTAATGGGGTACTGGTTATGAGGAGGGGTTTGGCCTTACCGAAGTGAAAATTTACAGAGGAAACGATCCTTTGATACCTAACACACCGCAAGTGTACGATAATGTAAAGTAGTATATTAGGTTGTTTAATCTTAGAGACCAAATATATTATTACCAAATTCTATCACATCGATATAAAGCTAGAAAGACCGAGTATTTAAGTGCTTTCAATTTTTAAGAATAAAATTGATAAATAAATAACTATAATGATAAACAAGACATTAGGCTACATGATATTTGTCTATACATATCCAATGGATCCTCTGATATTATTACAAGAAATTTGACAAAGTTATAGAAAATAAATAAAATTGGACAACACCTACTTTCATTAGTGTGTTGTCTTGTCTAAGATGAAGAATTCATCTGTTTTTGTTAGCCTTACTTATTCACCAGAGGTCAATTTTTGCACAACTATAAAGATAAGACTTTCTCAACTGAGTCTGAGACACTTTCGTCGTCTCGTACTCAGTTGTCTAGAAATCTGCTATTTGATACCGAATTATATCCTTTTAGTGTATTATTGATATCTGAGTTACCTTTACTTTCGTAAATGATATTTTTTTAAATACTCCGACTCTAAAATAACATGTTTATATATTTCTTGTAATCGAACAATTTTGGATTCCAATAAGATATTTCATGAGACAAGTCTCATGACCCTTAGTACCTAATGGACTACTCACTCATTGTGAGATGCAATAATGATAAAATAAACATTACAATAACATGCATGATTAATAGTATAAGATAATAACAATAAAAATGGAAAGAGATAAAACCTTATTGAAGATAAAATACTTAAATTAGAATAAAGCTCCAATGGAGATAAAGCACATCAAATCAAATGGGAAATAAACTTGTAGAAAATACAATAGCTTAGAACTGGAAAGTAACTTGTAGAGAAAATATAAACTAGGGCCACCGAGATAATGTAAAGTGTGTCAAGGTCCTTTGTCTCCAATGATCTTAGGCCTACTTATAGCAAATGATTACATTTCAAGGCACTAAATTCGTATAAATGGACATTAAAGAGCATTAAGCATTATTTTGGAATAGTTGGAAATCACCAAGGGTCTGAAACCGTAACAAAAAACCAAAAATTCACAGCTGGAATTGAGCCTAACAGAGGTGTGTTTTGCAGTAAGGGGTCTAGTTAAGCAACACGACCCATTTCAGACAGCACAAACCAACCGTATTTCTCTCTAGTCACATGTATGTGGAGATGCTATGTGCCAACACGGCCAGTATCAAGTGACACGTCCCAACCATGTTGGTTTCGTGAATTTTGTACCAGAGGAGTTCCTTTTTGCGCGATTGTTGATCATTTTCACTCCTATTTAATCCTAAACATTCATAACAACCTAAAAACATAAACAAAACACCAAGGCACACAAAAGGGAAATAAAGCGAGAAAACACGCGACAAAATGGAAAGAAAACAAGGTAAAAACATGTTATCAAACACCCCCAAACTTAAATCGTTGTTTGGCCTCAAGCAACTTGCCTACATTGAAAGAATTCGTATAAGCATATCATCATGTGAAAACTTATGAAAATGAGAATACCGATAGGTTAAATACATATTCTCCCAGTACTAGCAGACTCAAAATATATTATAAGAACACAAATTGCATAAAATACAAACTAAAGTCTCATTCCTTTGTTGTCAACTTAACTGTGTCTTTGTACTCATGTCTTGGCACCTGATTTTCTCTCCCATTTCATTCAAAATAGTCATACAAAGGAAATGGAGTATAGATAATCATCGCATACGTATAAAGTCAGTTAAGGGTTTATTTTTATTTATTCACTTAATTATAGTGTGTAAACGAACTAGCGTTTGAGGGGGGATACTTAATTCACTTATTTATTCTCTTTTTCTGATGATGAAGCGGAATATGATCACACAATTAGCATCATGCTTACATTATTCGCAGTTCCAGAAGCTTTATCTTTTCTCGATTTTCTTACTCTAGAGATGGAGGTCACTATTTTGAATAAGGAGGAAGGCTGAAATTTCATAAAGACTTATCGTGATGCTTTTGGTCGGGATCCGAGTGATGATGAAGTCAACGATCACCTGGAGCGTGTAGCTTCACCAGATGGTGTCAGTTGGCTTAATCCCTTCGAAATCTTCCAAGTTGGAGATATACCTTTGAAATTAGTCACTTTATTGGATATGGATGATGTGAACAAATATAGTTGTGTGGACTTAGAGATATCGGGAACTCTTTCTATTCGTAGTGATTTGGCGGTCATAAGTGTGACTAACTTTGTGATCAACCATCCCACTGACTGGTCGGTCTTTATTATAAATTTGGCAAAAGTATATGTATCACTTTTGAGGAGTTCTATATTCCTTTTTATGAGTGTTTGTTCACCCAGAAAAATCTATGATTTCCTTTGTCTGAGTTCAAGGTAGAGGATTTGAAATTTCTGAAGGTTACCCCCTCATAGTTTCATCCCGGTGCTTAGGATTTCATAAAGGTGTTCCAATTATAGGCCAAATATCAATATTAGAAACCCTACTTTCAGTTATTCTTCCATCTCTTTGCTATAATACATACCTCTAGGTATAATATTAGGGATTAATGGATCATTGTGCTACACAAAAATGGTCTATTGTCCAAACCTTTTTCCGAGAGCTGAGGCAATTTATGGGTGAGTTTCGTTCTGAATAAGACTTGTAATTTAGAAGCCCATTCCATGCCCTTTCGTGTTCCTACCAAGTCTTCTTTTTATTGCTCGGATATGTTCCCAAAATATTGGGCCTAAGTCTATTTCCACTATAAATCTCATTCATATGTCGTCCAACTGGAGTCTCTTACCCCTTAAGAGGTTATGATGACGAGAGATTTGGAGACTCTTTATTTGCGTCTTGGTTATGAGGAGAGGCTTGGCCTTGCGTAATTGAATTCTTATTTGCAAAGGAAACGACCCATTTTATATTTGCGCTATTGTGGGAGCTATTAATAGTTTGGAAAGGAAATAATTTTTTGGTGAGGATGTAGTCATACTAATTTTTTTTAAACATGGGTATTTGATATTTTCAGAAAATGGATGCTTTATAGAAGGTTTATGTTATTTCCAAAGAGTTTGAGGCTCAGGGTGGTAATGTCTCTCCTTTGACACAGGTTCTCACTCTTCCTCAGGTATGTCATATTGTACCTGCCATCATCGGGGCTTTTATGATTACTTTAGAACCTGGCCAGTCTTCTTCTGGTGATGTCGCCATGGGGACCAAAATCCATTCCTCCTGCTAACACAAAAAGGGATAGAGAACAAGATCAAAATCCTCTCTTGGAGGAAGATTCAACTAAATGGACTCGGTTACAAGGACGTTTGCAAATGGTACATAAGTTCTACCCATTCTCTGATGTGGATATTTGCAGAAAGTATATAAGTTCTACCCTGAGGCGTTCTATAGGGAATACCTCTTTTATTGAAAATGAAGTTATCTTTCTTGTCGGTCTTTCCAGAATTTCGTGGCCTATATTTCCCAAAACCTTTCGCAGCCTCCTTATCAAAGACCACACTGCAACGCAGAAAAAAAATTACTTCTGAATCTTTCAACTTGCACCTATTGAGGAAATAAATCAACCATTCCTCTGCTTTTGGATACACCATTTTCACCTACTCTGTGTAGTCTAGTGAACTGACTACAACCACCTCTATGTTTCTGTAATCCATAATGTTAACCATCATTACATCGACAGATTCAACATAGAGGGCCTCTTCAACCTTGGAGTATGAATTTTCTTCTTCCTGAGGCTTTGGCTTATTAAATTTTAACATTCCTTCCTTGAGAGCATTCTGGACCAGATCCCTGAAAAGAATACATTATGAGGTTTTATGACCTAGGAAGTTATGAAATTTGCAAAAACGTTTTTTCTTTCTCTACTTTAATGGTGGTGTCTTTAACCCCTTTGGGACTATGATTTGACCATCGACAAATAGTAGGTCAAATATTTCATCACACCTGATCACATAAAATGTGCATGTCTTTGTAACATATTTCTCATTTTTTCCAGGCTTGACAGGGTTCTCCCCGTTTGAAGGTCTTAACAACTTACAGGTGTAAGGTGGCCCTGACTTTAACTCTTCTAGATTAACCTAACTCTCTTTGACACAATAAACATTGGATATTTGGTCAATTTCATCTATTTCTATGTAGGCTACTTTTTCCTTTTTATGGTATTTATTTGACCTAGCCTTTTCAACTTTCAGGTGTTTGGATTGTCGAACTCTATCTGCTAGTTGGGCCATGTCTCTTAAATATTGGGTTCCTAACTTCTTCCTAATGGAGTAGTCCAGACCCCTTTGACCAATTCTACTAATTCATGTCCAGGAACTTGTGTGAAGCACCTTGCCTTCATTATCCTAAACCTGTTGAGGTAGTCGTCTATTGATTCATCCAACTTTTGCCTCACACTAGCTAACTCTTTGAGGTTAATCTTCGACTGACCCATGTAAAATTGTTCATGGAATACTCTTTCCAATTGGTTTCAACTTCATACATAATGTGGGGGTAAGGTGGTAAACCATGTGGAAGCATTTTTAGTCAAGGAATTTTGGAAAATTTTCATCTTCAAATTCTTGTTATTGGCTATATCTCCTGCCTCTGACTGATACTGTGCCACATGTTCAACATTAGAGTCATTAGTATCCCCTGCAAACTTAGTGAACTTAGGGATTTACCAACCCCTGATAAGTCAGTCTGCAATATATAATCAAATAATGCAGAGATAAATTTTAGCCTATGGAGACCGACATTTAGGCCATTTTGGGCTAAAATATGTTCAACCACATTAGTTATATTGTTTTCCCCCATAAAATTGTTTTACTGGACATTTCTAACTACTTGGTCAGCATATTGGCTTCTAAGCACCAACACTACCTCAGGGCCATTTTGGCATGCATTACCTTCGACTACCATGGGTATGGGTGTTTCAACTCGTATTGCTTGTTGTGGTGTCTGGTTATTAGGAACTTGTTAAATAGGCGCTTGAGGAGCGCCAAAGAAGTCAGCAATTCTACCCATTTGTTGTGTCAATTGCTGGTAACTGTGATTAATATTTTTAATTAGAGGATTGAAAACTATACCTATTTAGTGCGTAAGTATGTTAACCATTTTGTGATTACTCTTATCCATTTGCTATCTTACAAACTAGAGAGAATTATTGGTTAAGGGTGGCATACCTGGAGGAATATATCCTAAACCTCATGTATGTTGTTCCATTTGACAGGACCTGATGCTAAGTATGGGTTAGTAGGGGATGCAATATCCATTACATTATTTGTATACGTAGATACACTAGAGTGTAGGGTTGTCATAATAGCACTTGGCATGTCGTAAGGATACTCTCTAGCACTTAGAAGTAATGTGAAACTCAAGGGAAAACGAGGCCTTTCGTCTCCTATCATATTTTGCGTAGCTCTAGGGGTATTAATTATTATCGTTACTTCTAGTAAGGATATAGCTATTTATGGTGATACAATCAACATTGTTATTTGAGTAATAACAATAGGCATTTCTCCAACTGTCGATCTCACTGGTTGCTCTCCTGAGTTGGGAGCATTGTTCTGGGAGGGGGAAGGTTTATAGATGATGGATGTGCATTTTTAGGAAGAGTTTTTCCACTCCTCATACACATACACACTTGACAACCGAAACGATTTCATGAACGAAGAACAAAAATAGACAAAAAACACACAACTTTTCTGCAAAAAAAAATAACTTTTCTACACAAAAGGGTCCCATCAGGCGTGCCAATTTGTTTACTGGTATTTTTAGTATACAATAACGAGTTTAGTTCACTTAAAAGATTAACTCAAAAAATCTCAAAGACAATTTGTGTAAAGAAAAGATACAATGAAAAATGAGTGATCTGGATTTAAAACGATTGAACAATAAACCAACTGGATATAAACAATAAACTTTGGATAAAGATAAAAATAAATAAACAAATCAAATGAAGTAAATGACATTAATTGTAAATGCTTGAAATACAAAATAATTGCAGCAAATTTAAAGAGTGGACGCAGATTCACATTTCTCACAAACTATTTCGCTCGATGACTTGTGTACTCTAGTTTTATAGAGAATGAATGAGAATTTTGTGACCCCTAATTTATGGTCTGAGCCTACTTTATATAATAGTATTAAAATAATCATGGACAAAAATCGTTAGTTACATCTTCGACGCGTGTCCTATTACATGGGGATGCTTTACTCTAACTTGCTTCCACGCATCTTCAAAGAGAAACTGCTGAAAACCAAAAAAAATATGGTGATAACTACATTGATAACCATTATGAACGCCTTATCTTCCCTTGTCGAGAACGGAGACATATCCACATCACATAGCCTTTTTACTTTGAAAATATCTTAAGTCCTTAACACTTACTAAGTGTCGACTTTTGCATTGTGTCAAAGAGCTTCCATGTGACTCTTTCAAGATTCCGAACATGTTTGGAAGAGAGAGTGATCCTAATATTTTGGATCTGCTCTTGAGACTCTTCCAAACCTTTCTTGGTCTCAACTCCACTTACAGCTTAGTCAAACCACTAGGTCGACACAATCAACGTTTCGAAGCCTTCAGTTTAAACTTTGACACTAAGTATTTTCAAAGTAGCCATTACCATTCTTTGTTTACTTTTTAACAACTAGAAATTGCAGGCTAACATATACCTAAATAATCAATTGCTATGGACACAAATGAAAGGTTTTTATATAGAGTTATTACCAATTATTAAGATACAATCCAAATTGATAATAGACTAAACCAGACATCATCTAATTGGTTAGGAAAAATATCTAATCGATTAGATGGTTAGAAAAAGTCTCATAATCAATATGAAAAAGTGTCATCATCTAATTGATTTTATTAAAAGATGAAATTATTATAAGTATTTTTGTGTGTGTGTGTATGTGCGTGTGCGTGTGTGCGTTGTCGCAACGCGAAAAACAACCGGCGGGAAAAGACACACAAACAGAGCCGCCACCGTGCGTTATTTATCCCGAAGGAGGGAAAGGAAACGCTCGAAGTAAACCTGGAAAGGAAATGGTCTTACGACCGGAGATTGCAAGGATCGGGAGTCGGTTACGCAAGGGGAAGGTATTAGCACCCCTCACGTCCGTCGTACTCGACGGGATCCACGCTCAAAAGAATAGAATAAGGTTGCTGAATAACTGCTCAAAAATAATGCACACACACTGGAATCAAACACAGATGGAGGAAGACGGAGGAAGGTGACTCGGCAGGATATCGCATCCTGGGCCTACGTAGTTTGTCAGAAACAAACATCAGAGTCGACGTAGTTCGGGGAAATGGGAAACGGGCTCGCTAGGATATCGCATCCTATGCCTACGTATCTCATCTGGAATGAGAATCAGAGCTCCCGTAGTTCGGCTAACGCACGCCGAAACAAAACACACGCAAAGACGCTGAGATGTCAAAAGAAACTCGCAAATGGAAATGGGATGCCAATCAATGGACTTATGTCCGACTCCAAACAACAAATACAAACAAGGAAACCGGATGCCAATTGTTGGACTTACATCAGACTCCACACACAACAAACACGCAAAGGAAACCGAATGCCAATCGCTGGACTTACATCAGACTCCAAGCACACCCGAACAGGAAACCAAATGCCAATCGCTGGACTTACATCAGACTCCAAGCACACAACAAATAGGCAACGGAATGCCAATCGCTGGTCTTACATCCAACTCCTAACACACACAAAAAGGTTACCAAACAGACAAGCTAATTGGGAGTCTGGAACTCGAGCCTAATAGCTGTCAAGCAAACACACACAAAAAAGAAAAGGTTGCCCGGAGAGATCTCGCATGATCTCCTGCCTACGTACCTCATCTGGTATGAGGATCAGGGCGACGTAGTTCCCCTTAACAGGGGAGAAACTTTCTCCTAACCAGAGACCGGGGAATAACAACTAAAAGGGAGACTGACTCGAGCCTAATAGTTGTCATGAAATCCACAATAGTCCTAGGTTGAGGTATCTAAACAAAACCTAACTCGCACAGGAAACAAGTTGAAACAGCAGATAAACATCAAGTACGCAAATACAAGCACAGGAGAGCAAGCACACACACTATATGCAAACAAGTGGCTCATACAAGGCTAGGCTTTAGTCAAGGGGGTCAAATCAACCTCGACAAACAAGCCGGTTCTGTTACGGGTGTTTTGAGCTCTTAACCCTAACATTGAGAGTTAGGGTGAAGAAGATGAAAAAGTAATGAGGGTAAGACCTCATAGCTCTTAACCCGGGCCTGGGTGAGCTTGAATCAATGGAGGTGTGGGAGTCCAGAATGTGGGACTCTACTCCACATGACTGACGCTATATACAAGGATCTTGGGTGTTTATTCAAATGCGTCAGCATGTAGTGCGAGCAAGATGAAAGACTCAACTGAATAGCAGGGGATGGATTGCACATCCCTTCTATCTGCCAATGCCTCTTCACTTAGGAGGTCTTTACATGAACAAGGCACAAAGATATACAAGCACAAGCATTGCCTCTTAAGGAGGGCTTCAGACAGGTGCCTGCCAAAATAACATGACAGGTCTTCCAGACTACATGAAGTTAAGGAAGTTACCTAAGTGGTATGCCAACCACAAGCAAAGCAAAGCAACTCAAATAATGAGTTAAAGTGGCTAAAGTACCTGTGAGAAAAGCTAAACAATCAGTACTATGTTCAGACAAAACAAACAACAGTTAACAACAGTCAGACAACCCCAATATGTACAACAAGTAAGCCATAGAATGCAAACACACAAGTGATTCAATACCAAAGAACCTACAAAATAACCAAAGGTTAGTAAACAATGCAAATAGCAAAGCTCAAATGAGGAAGCAACATCAACCATGGAGATGAATGCTTGATCCTGAAATTCAAAGCTCAAATTGTGAGTTCAAACCCCTAGGGCAAAGCCTAGGGTCAAAAGTGAATCAAAAAGCCAAAACAACAACCAATATTCAACACAAAGCTCATTTAAACAATCATGAATATGTCCTAAAAAGGACCAAATCAAAATCATCAAGCAAAGTCAATTCATGAGCAAGCTATGGCAAAGAAAATTTCAAAGCATTCAAATGGACAATAAGAATCAAAATTCCATATCAAAACAGAAATGAGTCAAACAATTCTGGAAATTTTTATGAGCATACCACACATCAAGCACAATCATCATGCCAAAAATCATAAACACAAAAGCTTATTTGACATGGAAATAAAAATGCACAAGCTAGACATCCACATGTGTGACACAAATTGTCACACCTAAAGTACATGTGTCCCAAACAGTGAAGAAAATAGCAAAAAACCAAATAAAATCACACAAATCCATCATCATGTTAAGAATCATCATGCAAAATTTCATGGCATTTGGATCAATATCAAGCATTTCATGATAGAAAGAATGAGACAATGTCACAAAAGCATACATGATCAATCAACCAATCACAATTCAAATTCCAGAAATGGCAAAGTCATAAAATCAACACCCTAAAATTCTAGACATTTCAAGGATCAAGTAGCAAAAAACCTGGAATTAATTGGATGATTTTTCAATTTGATATGAATTTTCGAAGTTGGATAAAAAATATGAAATAAAAATGATCATGTACATAATGAAATTGGAGGGAAAAAATAAATGTGAAGCAATTTGAAAAATGGCTCAGGCTGGAATCGAACCGTGCATGGCCAAAACGCAGCGCTCAAGGCACCATCAAAATGCACAGCATCATTAATTGATGTGGCGCTACAGTCAGCAGGTCAAGGCCATGTGGACTGGTCAAAAGAAGGAGAACCAATCGTTGTGCCACGAAGTGCACACGCAAGCATCTGAATGGGACAAAACCCTAGGCCACCTCATCAATTGCAGACGGAGGCGCTAGCGGCGGGGCAAGGCGGAAACAATCGTCTTCTTCGCAAAGACGGTGAGGGAACAGTAAGCAACATCAAATTTTTTTCCAGAATTGGCCAAACTTTACACCAATCGAACCGTTATCACACAAGGAACACGAATCCACTAATAATTCACAGCAATTCATCATGTACGAAGCAAATCGAGCAAAAACCTTTTGAGGTACAAAACTTTAGTCAAGCATAACTCATGCAATACTCAACCATTTCACATGAATTTTATATCAGATCAATCAGCAAGAATAGATCTACAAGATTATACACCTAAAACAGAGAATTATGCTACTCGAAAATATGACCTCTTGAAGAGCAGTTTCTGAATTCTGGTGATTCAAGGCTTGGCAATCGTGCAAATCCACTCCTGATCACTTGTTATGAAGCTTGATGATTGAATTGAGGCTTGGAACAGCTTAGATCTTGCTCAAATCTGAACTTCCATGTTTGTGTTCTTGAACTTGCACAGCACGATTCTGGTCCAAATTTGATGATCCAAGGCTTGATCTACACTAAATCAATACCATAGAACAAGAATATGGAAGAAAATTGAAGGCTTATGTGGAGAAAATTTGAATTTCAATGGAGAGAGAAATTTGGAGGGAAGTTGATTTTAGATCTAGAAATGATGAATAATCCCAAATTCTGTTATGATTATGTATATATACTATGTGCTAATCACATTCTAATCAAAATTAAGCAAGGTTAATTGTGATTAAGTGAAAATAAGGTGTTTGGCCAAAAATGACATTTTGCATGGTGCATGGAGCAAATGGACGTGAACAGTAACCAATGGATGATCAATTTCACTTAAGATCTTCCAATTAACACAATGGCAATGGTGATTTGTTCCCATGATGCACCAATTTCAAATTTAGCATTTTCCCTCCAAAATAAGCATGAATATGCATATGATCATAAGATGAATTTTCATGCAATATGATGAATGATTTGGAAATTTCATGTCATGAGAAGAATTTGGCAAAAAGGAGCACTCAATTTGGAGTTATGAGTCAAAAGTTATGGCCTTTTGAAGTTCCATGCACACTTGGCAACGATTGAACCATATCTCTTCAACCACACATCAGATGCTCATGATCTTGGACTTTTTGGAAATAGGAGAGAGATATATTCAACTTTCATGTTGGACAAAAATTCATTTGAAGCTTCTTTGATGTTGTAAAATCAAGTTGAATTTGGTCTAAAAACTTTCCATTTTTGGAAACTTTCAATTACAGGTCACTTTCCATTTTTGGAAACTTTTGATCTGACCTCAAATTCTTCAAGATAAGCATTTGACATGATGAATAAACATTGTTGGAACATGAATGGGATGAAAAAAACCAATTTCCCAGTTCAAAACCCATAGTTGACTTTCTGTTGACTTTTTGGTTGACAGATGACTTAGAAGTGCTCTGATCAGCTTGAGCCTCAACCACTTGAGGAATTGGCTCCAAAATGAAACCCTAGCTCTTGTAAGCCCAAGATAATGACCATATGATCTCCATCCAAGAAATAAACCCCATCTCCTTGAGAATCACTGATGTGAAGAATGCAACTAATTAGGGTTGACCAGAGGTCAAAACCCTAATCCCAAGGAACCTGATCCTGAATTCTGAAACCTTTGATAAGGACATAACCATGAGGATGATGATGTATCCTTGAAACCAAGACAATGCTCAACCTCCTTGAAGAACCAAGAAAACCCCAATTGAAGCACAAACCCTCAGATGGCTAGTGATCAATTCAATAAGACCCTTAGGCTTGAACCATACAACCTCTCCATTTCTGACAAGACCTTGGAGGATGACCTCTTATTATCACATGATATGAAATATGCAAATGCCTAATGTCCTAAAACATGAAATGCAATATGCTAAACTAGTCCCAAGAAGAGGAGGGCAAATTTTGAGGTGTTACATGCGTGTATGTGTGTGTGTGTGTATGTATGTGTGTACATGCATGTGCACATGTGTGTGTGTGTGTGTGTATGTGTGTGTGTGTACATGCGTGAGTGTGAGTGTGTGTGTGTGTGTGTGTGTCTGTGTCTGTGTGAATTAGCCATAATATTTATAGAAATTACCTTGTGTTTTTACAAGACATTGGTCACTCAAACAAACACGACCAAACACGATTTCATATTTCCTCTCTTTCAAAACTCTGAAGCTTCAAGTCTTAGCGTTATTATCTTCGAGTTTAACATCACACAGGAACCTTGGGTATTATTGATAAGGATTTAGATATATTCATTGTTATTACCACATCTAAGAGCTTGAAAGGTTAAACCACCAATGGTCATTGAAACATATGTCTTCACTTGAAAGTTGTTAGACTATAATCTTGACTTTAATTCGGTAGTTTAATCCGAGAGGATACTTGGTCAACCATTTTATGCATCTTTGACCGCTTGATCTATATTCAATAGTTACTTGACTTTAACTGTTATCATCATCAAAACTAAGAAACTAATAGTTAGCTTACATCTTTGTTATCCATAAGTTTCACCATACTTCTTAACTATACCTGCAAGCACATAGATCCACAATAAACCCCAAGCTTTCCACCGACTTTGGTATTTTTAGGAAACCATGAAATGAAAGGACAAACGTTTGTTAAGTTTACCCCACAAATTGGCAAGCTCACTCTTTAGTCCTCTAAACCTGGCCAAGGCTCATGCCTTCAGAGTGAGGACAATTATCTTGCATGTTTCAGGGACTATTTCTCCTCAAAAATTGAGAAAGACGTCGACCAGTTCCACGTGCTCATTAGGATCAGTTGTCTCATCGTAAATTCTCATCCCTAACTATTTTTGGAGTTCAAGTATGATGAGGTACACGTTGATCCTTCTGCTAAAGGCATTTCAAAAATAAATTTCTTATCTGTCCTTAGAATCATCGAAAGACGAGGAACAAGTGGTTCTTCGGAAACATTGACCAAGAGACCTTTGTCATCTATATTGTCACATGAAACGTAGCAGGGAACATCTTCTATATGTGGGATACTGGGCTATATGCCTTCATTGATCCCTCACCCTCCGATGTTAGGCTGATTCATCACTATAATTTATACCCCGAGAGGTTGAAAACATCAATGATTCAAAATTTTGAGTTTTATGAGTTACTGATTCAGAGTTCTAAAACCAAGTATTGTATGTTGACCTCCATAAGTAAGTCTCCTAATAAAGTGTTTGCTTTGTTGTTCGTTACCCGCCTCTCCAGGGGTAATTTGTGAGGTTCTTTATTGTCCCCCTTATTGAGGCGAATCCACACAAGCGACCACTAGCGTTTGGACTTCATCGTCCAAAAGATGGGGTCTACGTATTTCGACTATTAGAGGAGGTTGAATCTAAATTTTGGGTAAGATGATCAAGTGGTGAGTGTTTCTTCCTGAAGTGGGCTTCTCCTCACGACTTCGCTCGCTACAGATCGTAGACGGTTGGAATTACGAGTTGCTATTCTTCCTCGATTTTCCATTTCCTAATCTTTGAGAAAGTGAGTGAACTTTATTTTTTGTTAGCACAAACAACGTTAATGTTCTTTCAGTTAGTGAACTTCTACATATGCAAACACTCTGATGCTCAAGCCAGTGACTATAAGATATGAGAGGTATAAAGTTTTAGGGAATGTTTTTGCGCACCTTAATTTGATGCATGCAATCTTTTATATAAAGGTATTTTGTAAGGGTTTATACATACAATAGCCTTAGTTTTAATCAGTTGTCCGAGTAGATAGTTGTCAAAATACAATTTGCTAGTTTTAATCAGTTGTCCGAGTAGATAGTTGTCAGAATACAATTTGCTAGATTATCAGACAATCTTTCTTTAATTGGTTGCTTAGTTTAGATACTTTATATGACAAGTATATACCTGCTCCACAATTTCTAGAATCTTCTGATGAGAAAATATATATTAAAATAAATATTTTGTCCTCTTTATTGGGTTTTTTTACAAAAATAACCCACTTTTTCAAGGAAATTCCCAAAATATCCCTGGTTTCAAAAAAAATCCCAAACTATCCCACTTTTAGGAGGAGTCGCCAATTGAATTGGAGACTCCTCTTAAAACTTGAATGGAGGCGTCAATCCAATTGGCGCCCCTGTGTAGGTTTTAAGAGGAGTCGCCAATTCAATTGGAGACTCCTCCTAAAATGCATTTTTTGTGTTATAAATAGATGCGTTGCGTGAGTAATTGTTCCACATCTCATATAATCATTTGGCAATCATGTTTGGTGTTCGTCACCGATACGGAAAGGTGATTTATGTGAGAGACAAACCTCAAATGCTGATGCTGTTTTGGAACATCACTACGTTGGATCAACTGAAGAGGGATCTGTTTCGTTGGTTAGATGGGAAAATACCAGAAGGGGAAAAAATCAGAAGTATTGAGAGACTTAACAGTATCTTTGGTTGGGTGCGAATGAAGACTGATAAGGATGCTAGGGAAATGATGTTCGGTCGAGATGACATCAATTTGATTGTTGTAATCAGTTAGAAATATATATGTTTTCAGATGTTTTGTACTGATGTTTGTTGTGAACCTCGTTGTAACAAAAACTTAATGATATATAATGATTGAAGGTTACAGAAATACAAAGTTACAAAATGCTTAAGACCTAGATGATGCTCCTCGATTGGGACAGTTGTTCTTGTTGTGTCCTGGTTGACAACAGATACTACATAATCTTACCATTTTATCTGTTGAATCCATCTCTGTTCTGATACGTGTGCAGTTTGGCCTTCCTTTCTTCTTTCTACGCATCTCGTCATTGTGCCAAACAATATCACCTTTATATGGAGGCCAGTAATCCTCCATTGGTAGTACTGAGAAGCTTTAAGTATATACATTCATGATGGTGTTGGCCTTATACACATCAGATAAATGAATTGACGCCCCCACTCATTCCTTGCACATGGGCGCCAATTCAAGTGGAGATACCATGCATTCAGACCTCGAAACCAAGCAATCAGACCTAGGTCTTGCATGCATGTCCCTATGGAGGCGCCAATTTGAATGGCGACTCCTCTTAAAGGTTGTACATGGTCGCCAATTCAAGTGGAGACACCATGAAAGCACAACTTTTCATGCTCCCATCCATTTGCCTATAAATACATCCACTCCATCAACACTTCTTCCACATCATCACTCTCACTACTTCTTCTACAATACTTCTTCTATAATTTCATCTGCAACAACTTCTTGTAGTTTCATCTACACCAACCCCACGACAAAATGTCTATCCTCACAATGGGCGAAGCACATAGAGGAACGGTTGCAAACATCGCAACATATGTAAGTTTTTTATTTTGTTAACTTTTTATCTTTCATCTTCACCAACCCCATTTTATTTTAACATACCAACTTAGTCAAGTTTTTTATTCTTTCTTTTATAGGATGTATCAAGGTTCCGAACTCAGGTCCACGAATATGTCCATATGGACCCGATGATTCAACCTTATGTTGAACTCGCCGGTTTTGGTCATATTAGTAAGATTTTGTCTTGGTCCATAGATAACAAATTCATTCTAGCTTTATGCGAAAGATGGAGACCAGAGACACACACATTTTGGTTCCTAACCGGTGAGTGTACCATGACGTTAGAAGACGTCTACATGCTTTTGGGACTACCCGTTGAAGGTAAGGTTGTTAATGGTAAAATCAACTATGCAAATTCAATTTGCATGGAGCTCTTAGAGACTGATTTGTTAGATGATAATCCAACAGGTCAAGGTGTACTACTCTCACGCCTTAAGTCATACTATAATGGTTTATACTTAGATGAGCATTCTATCGAAGATGCTCGAATAATAAAAACTAGGTGTTACATCATGTTGTTAATTGGCTCGTTTTTATTTCTCGAAGATAGTGGTTCTAGCATACATATTATGTACTTACCTCTACTTAGACATGTAGATAGAATAGGAAGTTACAGTTGGGGATCTGCTTGTCTAGCCTATCTCTATAGCTCCTTGTGCAAAAACTCACACAAAGACACATCTACATTTTCTGGATGTGCTGTTTTGCTACAAGCATGGGATTGGTCAAGACTACCGTCTCTAGCACCCGTCAATAACAATCCTTTCACATTTCCGTATGCACAAAAGTAAGTTGTTTAAATTGTTATATCTTTACTTACTTTTTTAAAAGATTATTACCTCTAACTAATATTTTTTGACTTTTTGGTGTAGATGGTCTGCACGTGGTATGAGTTACAACAGATGTCCAAGACACTGTATTACTCAGTATCGCAACCTGTTGGATCACCTTCGACCGACAAACATAAGGAAAATAACTTAATTATTTCGTTATGTTTTGTTAACTTCTTCTACATTGACTATAATCCTATCTTATTTCACATTTCAGTTCATTTGGCGTCCACACCTTAATTTGGATCATGACCATGAGGTCAACGCTGAAGACGCGGTCGTATGGACTGCATGCACACCGATAATACGGTTCACAACTGTGGAGATGCACAATAGTGATCGTGTGAAGCTGCAGTCCGGTATGCTCCAAAATATCCCAGATCCCCCAGCTAGCCTAGGAGAATGGCATTTGCGCAAAGTTAACGACCAATGGAACTTCAATCCATGGCAAAGCTTCGCAAGATCGGAGTGTCGCAAATGGAAGCACCGTCATGACCATGTGTTAATTGACGCAGTCATGCCAACTGAAGAAAAACCAAGTCGTACTTATATGGCTTGGTACAGATCGGTTGGTTTTCAGTTCATCGCCGAGGATATGTACTTGTACGACCCACGCCAGATGACTTACACACCTGACACCTCAACATCAAACCCTCAACAAGAGTGTCAGACCGGATACACACAACCCCTTGTCCGTCAAACGTTCCGTTCAACCAACACACAAACATACAACCAAAACATTTCATACACCCAACCCCAATACCAAGAGCATACCTCATACCACCAGCAACAAATTGACCATCAACCTGAGACTTAACATCGCTTCGCACCCACCCCATCACCCTACCAAAGTCGCCTAAGCCAGAATACCCAACGATCATTCAACACTAACCACCCCTCCTCCTACCGTAACCAAGAAGCCCAAACATCACAAAACCAAAACATCCAACAACCCTATCTCTACCAAACACCCCAACAACCTTTCCAACCTTTCCTCGACGCATCGTTCACACCCATGTCTCCCTTCAACCATCCCGGTCGCCCATCAATGAGTCAACCACATCCAACTTCTCTAGCATGGGTCATGAGCTCAGCTACGGCGGTACATCATCGATGCATACTGAAGACTATGTCGAATTGTCTGACTACCTCAACAGACCTTCTCCTGTAGTTGGTAGTGACGCTCCTGGCTCCTCAGATGATCAAACACCGGTACCGAATCGTCAACGTGGGTTAGGGCCACGGGTTAGGGTAGCTAGAGGATGTGGGACCAGAGGTCGGGTAGGTGATCCCGGTCATCACCATTAGGTTTCTTTGCGTAAACGGCAAAATTTTATTAATATCAAGTGGTCTTATATCAAATTTATCTATCACTTATACCATATAACACAAAAAATGCATTTTAGGAGGAGTCTCCAATTGAATTGGCGACTCCTCTTAAAACCTACACAGGGGCGCCGATTGGATTGGCTAGGACACCTGTCCTAGTCAATCCAATTGGCGCCTCCATTCAAGTTTTAAGAGGAGTCTCCAATTCAATTGGCGACTCCTCCTAAAAGTGGGGTATTTTGGATTTTTTTTTAAAACCAAGGGTATTTTGGGAATTTTCTTTAAAAAGTGGATTATTTTTTTAAAAACACCTCTTTATTGCCCTAACACCACTCCCTTGTAAATATATATTTTCTGAATTTTGTGATTATATTGAACTCTTTTACATTAAATGTTTGTTTACTCGCATATTTATGAATAACTTATAGTGTATTTATGAATATTTATGGATTTTTAACGGCCTCTTTTACTTAATTTTTTTAATAAAAAGAACAAGAGTGGATATTTATTTATGAATATTTAATGAATTAAATTTTTTTTTGCTTAGAAATTAAATTAGATCTTGTAATGAAAAGGAAAAGTAGTCCAAATGCTAAAGTGGAAGATGACTCTTCATGCATTGAAGGATTGTCCCAATTGTTGGACGAAAATAGCGCTATCAAAGGGATAGAGATAACAGCATGTGAAGCAGCAGGAGTTTGATTTCTTGAATCACTTGATCAACAAATTATCGTGGCTTTTACGCATGTACTTATTTGCATTTCACACGGGATGTCTGTAATCCAAAATATATTAAATTTGAGTCTTTTTCATGTAACATAATGTAAATTTAATATTATATTAAGGTGTCTTCAAGATACACCTTATTTGGATTGGATATGGCATATTAGGCAATAGGTGAGGTGAGATGATATTATTACTATTTTCGATTTTATTTATAATTTTTATTTAATTTTTTAATTTATTAAAAATAATTAATGTATAAATAAATTTAAAAAGTCAATCTTCTTTTATAAATAGGAGTAAAGGTAGTAAAAATTTTGAAGTTTCTTTGAATGAAATGTAAAAATAATTCAAAAAAATAAGTTAAGGCTTGAAGCAAAATCATCCTAATTTCAAAGAAAGACACGTTCAAATGACAAAAAAAAAAATCGAAGATTGAAAGACATATCACGGTCATAAAGAAAAATATCTGAGTGTATGAACGTTCGAAATACAATAGAGTCATCACCAAATTTTATTTTTTAAAGGAAAAACGTCGATAAAATCCTAAAAGAACAAAAACATGGTCGTCGCAACCAAATTCGGGTTCGGGAGTTGATTATGCGTGGGGAAGGTATCCTACACATCCGTTGTATTCAACAGGAACTGTTTAGTCAACTTTGTGAATATGAGTGTTAGCGCACATTTTTTGATTTCTTCTAATTATTGTTTATCTCTTATGTGAAATGAAAAAGACTAAAAATAAGTTTTTTATTAGGATGTTTGACGAGGCGTTGAATCTCGCTCCTACGTATCCCCAGGTGCGATATAGAACTCAAAACTACATAGTTCTTTGTAGAAAATATTTCTGTGTTGGTTGATTTTAGTGAATGATGTTTAGATTGTATTTGAGCGGTTAATCGTTGCTTGTTGCTTGCACATGGGAGGCTGGAGCGTTTGTTTGTATTTCGCGTCAGAATGTATCCTGTTTGATCGTATTCGAGCAGTTAAACATTGCTTGATGCTCGCGCATGGGAGGCTGAATAGTTTATTTGTATACCGCGTCAGAATGGATAAAACCTCATTCATTTATGAAAAAGTTTGATTTTTGATTGCGCTTGGGCAAAAATGAGTTTGATTGGTTGAGTTTGTTTTTGGGTGAAAGACGAGTATTCGAAAGACAAACTATTACAACTTGTATCCAAATACTGAGGACTAGGATGAATATTTCATCCAACTAATCATTTTTTATCCAAGTTATTGTGAAACTTTGAGGCGAGTTAAGTTATGATTCCTTTATGGAAGACAAGCATTCGAAAGACAAACTATTACGACTTGTATCCAAATATTCGAAGACATAGAAGAATATTATGTTCAACTAATTATTTTTCATCTGAGAAAGGAAGAACTAAATCCGATTAATTATTGTATTTTTGAATGGAATACGGGTATCCGAAAGACAAGTTATTACAACTTGCATCTAAATACTCGGGGACTAGGATGGACATTCGGTCCAACTAATTTTTTTTCATTTGATTTTAATTGTGAAAAAGATTTTGAAGTGTTTTGATTAAGTGGAGAAAATACTTGATATTCATCAAGTTATTTGATTTTTTTGATTTGAGAGATGATTTTTGATTTTATTTTAAAATGGTTTCAATCTATATTAAAAAAAGATTTTTTGAACTTGACTTAATCATGAAATTAAAGTATTGTTTTTAATTTGATTTTAATTAATAATAATATAAAAATATTTATTAATATTAATTGAAAAAATAAAAAAGAAGATTTCAAATTAAAATAAACATGAAAAAGGGGTTCAAGAATGTAGATAGTGGTGTGGTAGTAAAAAAGAAGAAGGGAAAATGGCCCAAGGGTCCCATATTTAAACAAAATAAAAACAAATGAATGGTGTGGAGACAAAATGGTGGGTGTGGCGAGCACATGGGGAGTGTGGGGAGCAGATGAAATGGACAGTCCATATTGGATCTAGAAAATTCATCTTCTTCCCCTTTTCCTTTCAAAACACAAAAAATGTGTAAGCAACAACAATTTTGAAAATGGAAAATGTTCATGGAATCAAACAACAAAATATGAAAAGTGATCTACGAATCATCACATGCATGAATCCATAATCAAAATGCATCAATCATCAACGAACTTGGCCAAAAATTGAAAGTTAAAATGTATCTGAATTTGCTTCAATCCAACCATAGTTTGTTGTTTTAGATAAAAATAATTATGGAATCATGTATAGAATGATATTGTGAATCAATTTGGATATTTATTTGTTTGAAACAGGTTAGAATTCGCAAATTTGGGTATGTGTTCTTGAAATAAAGTTAGAGATTAGGTGTATACAAGGTGTAGGAACACAATTATGCAAATAGATCAAGCAAAAGACGAGGATTAAGGCTTAGCTAAGAGAAAAAATCTCAAGAACGCGAATAACACTGATGAGTTTTTCAACGATCAAAACCCATATTCCGATCAAGTTTCGATAAAACTCCGGGAAGGCTCGTTTTCCAATTTTCTTTGCAGATTTGGATTCCTTGTAAATTCCTCTACCTCTTCCAACCAACATTAACTCAAATTGACCAAAAATTTCAAAATCCAAGTTCAAAGTGAAATTGAATTTTGAAGGTGATGGAAGTGTTTTTGGTTAGCGTTTGGATATGTAAGGCTACTGAATGATGATCAACGAAATTAAGATGGTGTTTGCTCAATGTTTGAGGCAAGTTTGTGAATTTTTCGAAGTTTCTTCAAGGTGAAGATACTTGAGTTTAAGAGATGAAATTGCTACAGATATTTGGCTAAGCTTAATGGTGATTGTTGTGTGATTTGCTGATAGGCAGAGCTTTATTTATATGCTTAAAATGAAGTACACAAAGTGTGATCAAACTTTTAATGAAATTTGGTGAAATTTGAATTTGAAATGAAAATATTCGAATTGTGATGTGAATTGGTGCTGATACATTGTTAAATTGGTGGGAAATAAGATGATGTATGAATGTATGATCATGCATAATTAGTTAGGCAAAACAATTGTAATCTAGTTTTGTCTTCTATGCCAAAATCTTTGACTTTAGTTGACTTTTGCCTTATGATGCATATTGATGATTATGCAATGACGCAATGCATGGATTAATATGATTAGAATGGATTAGAATGCACTCTCTTGTTTTGTCTTTTATGCAAGTTAAAAACTTGATGGAAAAAATCACATGAATACACATGCACATGACCATTTTTATTAAAATAAATAATCATTTATTTTGAAATAAAATTTATGTTGTTAAAATATATAAATAAGCCATGCTTTTTAAATAAAGAAGAAAAATAAGAAGGAATAAATCAAAATATGAATAAAAATACAAAATATAAAAATGTGACAAAATGAAAATGACCAGATGAATTAAAAAATCTTGGGACAAAATTAGGGTATGACAATTTTCCATATTTAATTACCTTTAACCTATGAATGCCAACGACCTTCATACAGCCATGGTGAAAGAAAATTAAATACAAAAAGGACCCCAATTTTTTCCTCAGACGGAAAAAGATGAAGTAAAGAAGTTTATGAAAGATCACCTTCACTGGGGATATGAAAGGTAAACACCCACCCAAAGAGTTAGTACTTTGCTTTCAACAACAAAATTAAAGGATAATTTCTCCAACCGCTTACGCTGGTAGGATGGCCGACAATGAAATTGAATGATCAACTACTCCAGTTTCTTGCATTGGTAGACTGATCAACAATGAATTGGATGATCAACTATTCCAACCGTTTACACTAGTAGGATGATCGACAATGAAATCAATGATCAACTACTCCAACCACTTATGATGGTAGGCTGATCGACAATGAATAGATGATTAACTACTCCAACCACTTAGACTGGTAGCTGATCGACAATGAATTGGATGATCAACTACTCCAACTGCTTAGGCTGGTAGGTTGATCAACAATGAATTGGATGATCAACTAATACAACCACTTATGTTGGTAGGATGATCGAAAATGAATTGGATGATCAATTACTCCAACCACTTACGCTGGTAGACTGATCGACAATGAATCAGACGATCAACTACTCCAACTTCTTGCGCTGGTAGACTAATCGACAATGAAATGTATGACCAACTACTCCAACCGCTTATGCTGGTTGGATGATCGACAATGAATCAAATGATCAACTAATCTAACCGCTTATGCTGGTAGGCTGAACGACAATGAAATTGGATGAGAGATTTATTGAGGATTAATTGGGAAAAAACATTTAAAGAAGTTCCACCAGGGGAGCCTACTATCGAGGTTCACCATTAAATATTCAAAAGAAACTCACTAGGGAGTCTACTGTCGAGACTTAGTGAGAAATAAATTATGTCAAGGTTTACTGGGAAATCTACTAATTAGATTTACTAGGGGGTCTACTTCAGAGATTCGATGGGGAAATCCTACTGTTGAGATTTTTTGGAAAATACCTACTGCCGAGGTTTTTTGGGAAATCTACTGCCGAAGTTTGTTGGAAAATACATGTTGTCGAGGTTTACTAAAAGAGTCCTACTACCGAGGGTTATTGGGAAATTTACTACAAAGATTTACCGGGAATCCTTCTGCTGAGGTTTATCAATAAATCTTCTGCCAAGATTTACTGGGGAGTACCTGCTGGTAAGGTTTATCAGGAAATCTACTGCCGTGATTTAGTAGGGAATACCTGTTGCCGAGGTTTAGTTAAGAAAATATATGATGCCTAGTTTTTTGCTGAGAATTCCTACTTCCGAGGTTTGCTGGAAAATACTTGTTGTCAGGGTTTTATTAAGGAATCTATTACTGAGATTCATTGAAGAATATACCTACTGTCGAGGTTTACTATGAAATCTACTTCCGAGATTTACTAGGGAATCTACTGTCGAGATTCACCTGAGACAATACCTATTGTCGAGGTTTGCTGAGAAAGACCTTCTGCTAAGGTTTACTCGGAAATATATTATCGAGATTTACCAGGAGATCTACTTCCGAGATTTACCAGGGAAATCCAAATGTCGGGATTTGTTGAAGATCTACTACCGAGATTTGTTTGAGAAATCCTATTGCCGAGATTTAATGTAGAATACGTACTACTGAGGTTTGCTGAAGAATCTACTACGGAGATTTAATGGAGAAATCCTACTACCAGGATTTACTTTAGAATACCTACTACCGAGGTTTGTAAGAGATACCTACCGTTGAGGTTAGTAGGGGAGTACATACTACCGAGGTTTTACTGAGACAACACTTACTACCGAGGTTTGCTGGGGAAGACACCTGCTGTCGAGGTTTACTGGAAAGTATTGATGGGAATTGATTGGGATCGCTTAAGACGACTATTCACTGGGAAACATTCCAAAAAGGACTCACTAGGGAGAATACTTACTGGGGAGAACTACCTAGGAGTCTTGCTGGAGTAAACCTCACTTGGGAGTTTTAACTGGCTTTGCTGGGATTAATATGGACTTCAATGAGCGGTCACAGAATCCTAGCTTCTTCTATGCGTGTATGCTTTGTGCTGATGCATGATATGCCTTTGGTTACTTGGTGTAGTACTTCACATATGTGGATATGATACGCATGAAATGAAATGATAGTTCAATTCATGTAACGAGTTAATGGATGTACGCCAATGGAAATTGGACTTTGAAAGGTTTTCTTTTGTTGAGAAGGGCCAAGCGAGGCTGGGTTTTTGAGATGTGTATGCCAAACGAAGTTGGAATTTGAAAGTTACCAAGCAAAGTTTGACTTTGAAAGGTGCCAAGCAAAGTTGGACATTGAAAGGTGCCAAACAAGGTTGGACTTTGAACCTTTAAATGACTGGATAACAAGCAGAGTTGGGCTTTGGTTGTAGATATCTGATTTTGCTGCTTGTGTTATAAGGCTTTTGATAATGCCAAATTCGTGCTATGTGATAGGCCAGATGAATGAGATGAAATGCATGGTTTGATACTAGTGCAAAACAAACATGATTAATGCAAGTGGAATGATTAATGCATGCCATCATGATTGATGCATGATGATGATTTGAATGCCTCGCTTATGTGGTGGCTCGAAGGCTCCTAAAAGTTTCCCTATGGTGGGTAATGGACGAAAGGATTCTTTTGAAACAAGGTTTCTTGTCGAGTAAAAAGGTCATTTGATAGGATATGGTTCTAGCATGATCTAATGACACTCTTTTTGAACCCAATCATTGTTGATGTAATATAGGACTTGCCTAAGCATCTTAAAATATGGAGAGGACTTGCCCCCTCATTAAGTGTATAACTCATCATGCCCTAGTTTGTTGGGTCTTTGAAGCATTTTGCATCAAAATGAATTTTGAAGCAGCTTGTCATAATATGTCCTTGAGACAGCTTGCCCAAATATTTTGAATCTTGAAGCAGTCTGTCCCTGATCAACGGATTCTTGGAGCGCTTTAACTTTAATTGACTGAATCTTTGGGCAATTTACCCCTGCTTAACAAGGCCTTGAGGTGATCTTACTCTAATGCGAACGATTCTTGAAGTGATTTCCCCTAACGAGACTTCAAAATGGCTTACCCCAATATGACCTTGAGGTAATTTTCCTATGATTAACTGATTCTTGAAACGATTTTCCCCAGATTGACCAATCTTTGGAGGGATTTTCCCCTGATCAACATAATCTTTTGATGATTTGCTCCTGGTCAATAAAGTCATTAGATGTTTTTCCCCATCTTGAATCCTTTATGAATAATCAAATTCCTCACTGATTACTCATTGATCGCTCATTGTTGGAACTTCCTTAAAGCTAAGTGCAAACTTTCAGATGAAATTCTTCCTTCAAAATGGTAATTTTAATGCAGTGCTCATGCAGGTTTTGAAATCAAAGTTATCATTGAGATGATGTTGTGATGTATAATTAATGGATCGAAGGTTAGAATGCAATGTTGATTTAGACATTCAAGATGTGGAAGATTATTTGAGAGCATGATATCAATACAAATGATTAGAAAATATCTTTGGAGTCATTTTAACGCAACCTTGCTGTAATAGGCTTTCAAAATAAATCTTGCTTCAATTAGGTCTTTTAAGGATTGTAATATGGCCTGGTTCACGGTTTTTGAAACAAAAGGATATAAGGATCAAAATTTAATTTTAACCCACCCATTCTCCTCTCCAGTATTGCGTTCAGTTAATTCGACACACACACTTAATTTCTAAGAGAATTTTGAAGATATGATGGTTCAAGAACCGGTGAGAGAGATTTTGATATGGCAGTCACCTTATCTTTTTTTCTCTTGATATGGTCACTTAATCTTGTTTTTTTGTTAAATATTTTGATGACCTCTCTTTTTTGCTTTTCATCCCTAATTTTTGCCTGGACCACTTCTTTGAAGCTTTCAGTCCACCGGGATGCCCTGATTTTTGCCGAAGTCGCCTTTTCTGGTGTTCGACTTAACATACTAGTTATTTTGCATTTCATTATTTTTTTTGGAACAATTTATATGGAATTTGTTCTTTTAGTTTGATTTTGACAAGGGTCATAACTGCCATGTTAATTTTTATTGAGGAACAACCACTATAACTTTTGAATTTTTTATGATTTCTTCGACACTTCATGATGTGTACAAAGAAGAGCATGTGGTTAAACCTCATGATGGATGTTTTCTTTTGAAACTTGGATGCATATCCAAACTAACAAAACAAAACTACCCTACCCCTGGTTAAGATTAAGGGTTTTTAGTTCAGGAAGAAACACCAACTTCTAGGCTTAACATGGTTGACTAAGGATTAACTCCTCAACTCCTTGGTGTTTGGGATTTGAAATAATATCTTACATCGTCAACAAAGTATTATTTAAAAGCATACTGTAGCAAGTTGAGTATTTTTATTTACATCATCCTCCATCCAATCATTTCTAAAACAAAAGTTTAATAAATAAAAGTGAGGTAATAAAAACCTTTTTTTATGTGAAAAAAAGAAAGAAGTATAGAAAGAGTGAACATGAAAGGATTAATTCAAAAGATGTATGGTCATTCATTAATCTTATCATTTAGAACAAATAATTTTAAGAGAAAATAAGTGCTCAACACACAAGGAAACTACAAATGCAAATGTTGAAAGGACCAAATAATCATCAGCGTTGAGGGTAAACTCATGATTGGTTCATTGTTTATTCGACCTTGCATATGCTTAAAGATTGAGGTCGATCGGTTTTTCGAAGCTGAGACAACGCTTCGGGTTTCACTGACATCATCTAAATCTGCTTCCTCGGGTTCCTTTAACCTTAGATTCTCGACTTCTAGTGCCTTTGGAAGAGCGTAAATGATTTTTCCTATATTAATACCCGTTTAGACCCTCTCCCCAATAGTGATTAGGTCAGAGAAAATTAGTGAAGGGGCTCGAACCATTATCTCATAAAAGGGGTATTTGAGTGTACTCACAAACATGGTGACCAATGTCTTCTCAAAAGTGGAGGTTCAACTTGGGAAGCGATTTCTCTCCAACGTTTAGCATATTATCTGATGGTCTCGTTATCCAACTTTGTCATGTCATGCAGTCACATTTGATTAGGGGCCAAACCAATGTTATATTTGTACTGTTTCACAAGAGGTTCTGCTAATTTTTTCCAAGAATTAATTTGGTCCTTCTTGAGGTGCATGTGTCAACTTAAAGCTTCTCTAGTTAGACTGTCTTGAAGAAGATGAATCAAAAGCTATCATTTTGAGCATGAGGAGGCATCTTTCTACAATACATGACCAAATGGTTCTTTCGAAAATTGACCCCATTGTACTTTTCAAAGTTGGGCATTTTGAATTTTGTAGGAACCATCACATCATCGACCAAGCATAAATTGAAGGAATTTAAACTGTAATTATCACTCCCTTCAATTATTTTCAGTTGTTCTTCAAGATTTTGAAATCTCTCCATTGATTGGGTATCTTGGGGTTTGCTATTTGGCAATGGCGCACATTTTGGCAGGTATATGATTTGAGATATTTTGTCCTCTTGAGAAGGATTATTAACATCTTTGGGTTGATGAGTGGTGTTATGGTTCCCCATATTTGCAGTCAATCGTTCTTGATTTTCTCTTTATTTCAACAAAGATTGCAAGGCTACACAAATATCATCCATTTTCTCTTTCAATTAGTTGACTTCGTGCTTCAGTGTTTATTGTTTTAGCACAAATTCACCCATAATTCTTCTGGAGCTGTTTTAAGTTTCTAGCGAGTGTCGAGAGATCAGATTCCTGGTTATGGACAAAAGGTGGGATCAATTTTTTTTTTGTTTTTGTGGAAAAGATATGCATCCATGTTGATGAAATACGGATGCATGAATTTTTGTTTTGATATACCAGAAGGTTTTTATGAAAATGTAATGTTATGTCATGCATGTTTTGGTTTTATGATTTCAAACGTTCAGGTTACAGATTTCTCATGACTAAACGTTTTTAAGTACTTTGTACACATTACATCTAACAAGGGGTGGCTCTAGGGCTTTAAAGGATCCTAGCTATATGAGAATATTCCCCCAATAGAAAATTACTTGTTAGATAACAGTATCCTCAAGAGGGTCTACTATAGAGGAGGTTTTCTTGCCAACCAAATGAGTCAAATATGTCAAGAAGGTCGACACTATGCAACGATCGACTCTAAGGTTTTAGACACAGTTCCCATAATCATGGATCTTACATGATAATATTTCATCCAATAGGAAATTACTTGCTAGACAACAATACTCCCAAGAGGATCTACTATAGGTGAGGTTTTCATACCAACCAAACGAAACAATACGTCATAAAGGCCAACACTACACAACCATCGATCCTAATCTTAGATTTTTCTTTATACTCGGGTGTAGAGTCTTTCTCACAATGTGTATAAGCAGTCATAATATCTAGATCACAACCCATAAGAATCATATAGCAGATAAACAGGAAGCAACAATAACACATATGAGAAAGATTAAAAGATGGGAGAAGAAAGCAAATAAACAATGTTAACACTCATCATAAATCAAGATAAATTAGGGTTGACTCTCAGATATCCCCGACAATGTTGCCAGCTATCGCGACACAATTTTTTTTCGAGTGTATGAACACTCGAAATACAATAGAGTCGCCACCAAAGTTTTTTTTTTAAAGGAAAAACGTCGATAAAATCCTAAAAGAACAAAAAAATAGTCGTCGCCACCAAATTCGAGTTCAAGAGTCGATTATGCACGAGAAATGTATTAGCACCATACACATCTGTTGTAATCAACAAGAACCGTTAAGTCGTGTTTTTGAATATGAGTGTTAGTGCATGTTATTTGATTTTTTTCTAATTATTGTTTATCTCTTATATGAAATAAAAATGATTAAAAATAATTTTTTTTATTAGAGTGTTTGATGAGACGTTGAATCTTGCTCCTAACTACGTAGTTCTTTGTATAAAATATTTGTGTGTTTGATTTTAGTAAATGATGTTTAAGTCAGATACGAGTGGTATTTGGGAAATCTTATTTGCTTGTATTTGTATTCTATAGAAAGGACGCAATGACAGGATACTAAAAAAAAAACAAAGAAGGTATCTTGGAAGGTCAGCTAAAAGAAATAATAATTTTAATTTGGAAGTGGCTAAAAAGAAAAATGATGAGTTTTGATTACTCGCTAAACTTGCTCAATGGTTCTCACATTCTTGGGTGTGCCTTGGTTCAAAATCTGTATGCGAAGGATGTGTGTTTGCTAGTATGTTGGTTGGATTATGTCTGTTTTGTTGCTGTAGAGCTAACAATTTTGTCTTGGCATGTGAAAGGAAGGTGATATAAGTTTGTTATTACTATTGATCCTCGGTTTAGGAGCAATCAATTAGTTCATCATGATTCGCAGTTTCAGTTTTGATGTACTTGTGTTTGTGTAATGGTTTGGTGTCTATTTTAGTTCTAGTGGTTGCTTGCTATAATGGGTTGGAACTTGTTATTGTGTCTTAGTGCTTCAATTATGTTGATTTTGTGCATTAGCAGGTTGTAAAACTATTGAGGAGGCATTTCTTGTGCCTTACTTTTATAATATATTGCTTATTTTGCTTGTTAAAAAATAAAACTATTAGAGACTTATCTAAGAAATTTTTAGACAGATAAGGTAGTTTTCATCTCAGCATATTCACATGTAAGGCAAACAGACACGACCGTTCATTATAGGTAAAGGGTTAGCATTTGGAATAAGGACATCGTTTCTTTCAAAACACTAGTACATGATAAGCAAATATCTCGATTCATTGTATTTGAGGCAATGTGATGAAGTATATAATTCAACTTTAATTCAAGCAATATTTTATTTTACATTAGTTATTTTTGTACTCAGTCACTTTACACTTGTATAGTCTTAGTCTTATTTCGAACACCACCCCTTAGCCATTAATCCATCCATTAATATATAATATTCGAACAATAAACCTATCAGCATGGAACCTTGAATAACTAGATGTTAAAAATATATTTGTTGACGGTGGCTTGAATGAAGAGGTCTATATGTTTTTTCTCCTTGATTTAGATCTTTCCTGTTCATCTAAAGTCTACAAATTAAACAAATCCTTGTATCAATTGATGTAAGTGAGTCACCAATGATATGTCAGGCAATCTTCCGACCTTAATTTCTATAAGTTATGTCTAGTCTCAGACAAATAATTCTTTTTGTGGAGACAGTTGGATATCTCCTAAAAATTATGGAGAACTTCAATCAATCTTGACGAACAAGATTGTTATCACTCACACAATAACAACGAAAAAAGAAGAACAATGCAGAAAGAAAGAAATAAAGAACGATGAAGGAGAAGAAGAATTAAATTCTGCAGAGTTTCTCTCTGCCCACAAACTGTGGAAAACTTCTTATTCACTTTACAACTGCAAAATATTGTGAATACAAGGTTATGAATACTCTATTCACTTCATTACAAAAATAAGGGTTATTCCCTCTATTTATAGATTTAGGTTAACATGGACCTCAAGGAAAAGGCAAAACTATAAAAGTCCAAAATAGATAACACTACTAAAATAGGCCCAAGTTGAAATCCTGTGTGAAACAACATGCTTCGACACTTCGACGCACTAACACAACTCAACATACTAGGTGGTTCGACACTTCCTGGCTTCTGTCGAGCAACCTGCTTCGACACAAGAAATTACAATTCAACACACCACCTAATTCATTGTGTCTAAGCTATCTAAATTCATCATAGCTCTTAGTCTTCAGAACACTTCGACCTGCACTCCCTTCGTCATGATATCTACAATCTGATTCTCAGTTTTGCAGTGTTCCTCATTCATCTTCCCATCTGCTACCTGCTCTCAAAGATAATGGAACCTCATCTCGATGTGCTTACTTCGATCATGTGCTATCAAATTCTTCGCCAGATTGATAGCTGACATGCGATCCTCATGGTAATTGCTCCATGACTCTTCGATGTTATCTCTTCGACCAGATTCACCATCCACGTTTCTTGACATGCACAAAGAGAAGCAACTGTGTATTCTGCTTCGCATGACAATAACGCCACCACTGGCTCCTTTCTCGAACTCCAAGCAACTGGTGCATCACCTAGCATAAACACATAGCCAACTGTGGATTTTCGATCCTCAGCATCACTACACCAACTTGAATCGGTGAATCCCACTAATTTGCATTATTTTCCTTCATCAACTGTAGGAAACAAAATGCCATAGTCGAGAGTTCCTTTCAGATACCTTAGTATCCTCTTCGCCGCTGCTAGATGTGATACCTTTGATTTCTGCATGAACCTACTCACCATACCTACACTGTATGCTAAATCAGGCCTTGTGTGATAAAGGTATCGAAGTGACCTAATAAGTCTTCTATATTGGGTGGGGTCGACATCATCTTCATCTAAATCTTTCGACAATTGTAATTTGGATTCATCTGGAGTCGAAGTTGGGTTGTAATCTTGCATCTCAAATCTCTTGAGTATTTCGCCTGCATACCTTCTTTGGTGCATCATCAAACCTCTACCACTCTTATAGAATTAGATGCCAAGGAAATATGAAATGTAACCCATATCTGACATTTTGAATTCCTTGTTGAGATCACTTTTGAAGTCTTCATCTCCTTCTTGCAACTATCTGTTATCAACAGGTCATCGACATATAGGCATAGTATAAGCAATTCACTCTTGCTTCTTCTTACATATACTCCATGTTCAGATTTGCACTTCACAAATTCCTCCTCCCTTATAAAACCATCTATCTTCTTGTTCCAAGCTCTTGGAGCTTGTTTAAGTTCGTACATGGCTTTATGTAACCTGTACACTTTTCTTTCTTCGCCATGTTTCACAAACCCAGCTGGTTGTGAAATATAAACTTCTTCTTCTAAGAAGCCATTCAGGAATGCATATTTCACATCCATCTGGAACATCTTCCAGTTGTTTATGTTTGTTATACCAACAACCAATCTGATTGTTTCGATCCTAGCAACAGGTGCAAAAACCTCATCGAAAATGATTCCTTCTTTCTGAAGAAATCCTTTTGCCACAAGTCTCGTCTTGTGTCGAGTCACTTCTCCTCTGGGGTTCAACTTCACCTTGTATACCCACTTCACATTGATTTCCTTCTTGTCTTGGGGCAATTCAACAAGTGACCAAGTGTTGTTGACTTCGATTGACTTCAGCTCTTCATCCATTTCGAATCTTTCAATAGCTCAGCTGCATTGACAGGTTCGTCATCTGCGTAGAAAGCATAATGTACCAACCAGCTCACCTTCTTCATTGACCACATCATCTGATGTAATCACACATTATTGCAACCTTACAGGCATGTGTATTGTTCTTTGAGTTCTTCTTGGGCCTGGTTCACCTCTGACTTCTTGTTGAACTTATCTTTCGACTTCACTAGTTGGTTCATCATAAAAGATTCTCACTGAATCTTTCTTGAAATTCTCAGTCCAATCCCACTCCTTAAGCTCATTTATGATCACGCCCCTGCTGATCACCACTTGCTTATTCACTGGGTCGAACAACTTGTATCCTCCAGTCGAATGATATCTTATCAGGATCATCTGACTCAACTTGTCATCAAGTTTTCTTCTCAACTGATCTTGCACATGTCTATGTGCTATAGACCCAAACACCCTCAGATGACTCAAGCTAGGCTTGAAACCAGACCAACATTCTTTTGGCGTGATTCCTTCTAGCTTCTTCATCGGACATCTGTTCAAGATATATGTCGCAGTCGACACAACTTCTCCCCATAATTCTTTGGGTAAATTCTTGCCTTTCAACATACTTCTAACCATATTCATAATGGTTCTATTCTTCCTTTTTGCGACTCCATTCTGTTGTGGAGTGTATGGTGGCATCACCTCATGCAAAATCCCTTCTTTCACACATAATGAATCGAAATCTTTCGACACATATTCTCTACCACCATCAGTCCTCAAAATCTTGATCTTTCGACCTCTATGTCTTTCAACCATAGTTTTAAACTTGGCAAATACCTCGATCACTTCACTTTTCTTCTTGATCAGGTAACACCACGATTTTCGACTGAAATTATCTATGATTGTAACAAAGTATTTGTTACCTCAAATTGAATACACCTAGAGAGGACCACATACATCAGAGTATATGACTTCAAGAATTGCCTTCGACCTGCTTCCTGCATCCTTACTAAAGTTGTTCTTGTGATGCTTCACCTGCATGCATTCTTCACATACTTCGTTTGGAATGTCGATTTTTGGTAATTTTGAAACCATATTTGTTCTCTTCAAATCTCTGATGTCTTTGAAATTGAGATGGTCAAGTCTATAATGCCATATCCATTCATCTCTGATGGTTGCTGTTGCAAGGAACTTATGCTCCATCACATTTAGTTCAATCTTGAAGGTTCTATTATGAGACATTGGAGCCTTCAAGATCAACCTTCCATTTGAGTCGAGAACTCTCATCATCTTATCTTCGATCGACACCTTGTAGTTCTTTTCGACTAACTGCCCTATGCTGAGCAAATTACTCTTCATTCCTGGTATGTATAACACATTTGAAATTACCGACCTCTTGCCATCTTTCTTCATAATCATAACATCACCAATACCTTCAGCTGCTAGAGTGTTGTCATTTGAAAATTTCACCATGTTCTTCATTAAGGGTTTTATGTTGACAAACCAATCTTTCCTTCCAGACATGTGTGATGAGCATCCTGAGTCCAAGTACCATTGGTCCTTGAATCTCTCTTCATATCTTGTTGTAACCATCAGCAACGTCTCTTCTTCTTCATGTTTCGCCAGCTTTGCATAAGTTTCTTGATTTTCTTCCGCTTTGCTGGACAATCACTAGAATAGTGACCATACTTCTGACAATTGTAACACTGAATGTGACTCTTGTCTAGATTTTCACCATCACCTATTCCTCTACTTGCAACACCACCTCTTTGGTTTCCTTTGTTCCAGGGTTTACTCTGATTCGACCAGTTTCCTTCTTGCTGATTTCGACCAGTCAAATTGTTGTAGTCTCCTCTTCCTTTGTTGCCATTCCAGCTTCCTTTGCCTTTTCTTTCTTTTGTGATTGAGCCTACAAAGCCATATCACTCTTCAACTTTCCTGCAGCTCTTTCAGCCATTCTTTGTTCATGATATTCAAGTGTCCCTTGAAGCTCTTCCTTTGTCAGTTTTGACAAATCCTTCGACTCTTCTATGGATACTACCACGTGGTCGAACTTTGGAGCCAACGACCTCAAGATATTTCTAACAACAGATCTTGATGTCAACACTTCTCTATATACCTTGATTTGATTCACTAGTTTCGTAACCTTGGTGAAGAAATCAGTTATGCTTTCATTATCTTCCATCTGAAGCAATTCATACGTTCTTTTGTAAGTTTGTAACCTCACCTCTTTCACCTTCTCCGCGCCTCCAAACGATTTCTCCATAATTTCCCATGCTTCTTTCGTTGACTCTGCATCACTAACATTTTCAAAATTATCTGCATCAACACATTGATGGATTATAAAAAGAGCTTTATAATCTTTCTTTTTCAATTCTTTATGTGCAACCTTTTCTTGAGCTATCGCGTCTTCTGCAAGCGTTGTTACTCCTTCCTTCACAAAATCCCAAAGATCTTGATAACAGAACACAACCTTTATCTGCTTGCACCAATTCTCATAATTGTTGTTCTTGAGAATCGGAAGATTTGCTGGAAAATGCCCATTTGGATGATTCGTTGCTATGGTGATTTTCTTCCCACAAATCGTTTAACCGGAGCTCTTGATACAAGATGTTGGAAATCCCCCAAAAGCTATGGAGAATTTCAACCAATCTTGATGAACAAGATTGTTATCACTCACACAATAACAACTAAAAGAGAAGAAAAATGGAGAAAGAGAGAAATAAAGAATGATGAAGGAGAAGAAGAATTAAATTTTGCAGAGTTTCTGTCTATCCACAAACTGTGGAAAACTTCTTATTCACTTTGCAACTGCAAAATACTGTGTATAATGTTATGAATGCTCTATTCAGTTCATTACAAAAATAAGGGTTACTCCCTCTATTTATAGATTTAGGTCAACTTGGACCTCAAGGCAAAGCCCAAAACTATAAAAGCCCAAAATAGCTAACACTACTAAAATAGGCCTAAGTCGAAATCCTGTGTGAAACAACATGCTTCGAAACTTCGACACACTAACACAACTCAACATACTAGGTAGTTCGACACTTCCTTGCTTCTATCGAGCAACCTGCTTCGACACAAGGAATTACAATTCAATAGAGACTACTACTAATTGTTTTAATATTCTTTTGTTTTACACAAATGATATCATTTTAGTTGGTCCCCCTTAAAAAATTGGGGTTGTTAAAGAGGATTTGGACAAGAAGTTTTACGTTAAAGATCTTGCTTAACTTAGGTGTTTATTTGGACTAGATTTTGCACTTTATTTTTCCCATAATTCTATCTTCCATGAGCGTAGTAAACCTTTCATAAATGTAGTAAACATATTAAGTAAGATTGTCATGTGATTCAAAATAAGCTGCAATCCAAATTCATTATCTTAATTCTAATTTCTTCTCATTCTCAGTTAGTTAGTTGGTGTGTTCGTAGAAATAAATCTAACTTCTTCTAAGTCACGTATCAGAAAAATAGGATAATGGTTAGATTTGATTTTAGTAAGAGTGTCGCACATCACAATAGAGCAAGTGTTAAGCCATTCAACATTGCAGACTTCTCTATCCAATCATTTTTCTGTTAAATTCTCACCCTTTCTACCATTACTCCATGTGTATTTGTAACCAACTGTTGAGATATAGATAAAGTGATTAGTGTCAGACTAGTCAAAGAAGTTATTCATTGAAGCTCTAGCAGGACTATGACTTCCTTTATGTTCATCAGAACTAATGATAACATTATAGTTACCTATAAAGCATCATATTGTGTTAGGTGTCTTTGTGGTCAGATTATTCTATAACTCTCTTCTATGCAGGTAGCTAGTAGAGGCATATATGGCATAAAAGCATGTAGTTTTGTTTTGGATTTGAATGGTAAAGTATACATGTTGATCATCACAACAAAAAACCACATGATTCAGATGAGTTTTGTAGAAACACCAAAGATTTGAAAGTAGACCAGGTCTATTGTTAAAATCAAAAGGCTTCAAATCAACATGATTAAGCCAATTTTTAAGGAAATTAAAAAAACACATCCATGGTTCTGCTATGAAAACTAGGTTAGATCTATTAGTATTTATCATTCTCTTAAGGAAATCCTTGAAGAGATTTTATACACACCTCTTATGTTCCAAAAGAGATTCTTCATAAGGATTTTTTTGGAGTGATTAGACCTTGATCTAGTATTGGCGTTTACCTTTGATTTTTTTGTTTCTTCTCTTTGAAATAGCCAATTGAAAACCATATTGATAAGGGTCAAATTTTGTATATAATCAAGAGTATTTTGTGGCCCTTTTCATTTGGTTTAACTGAAATTTTATGGCAAAACTTAACTTTAGTATAGATAATTGGTTTTTAGTTTTATCATGTAAATATTGTATAGTTTGATCATTTTCACTTGATTTTGTAGGTTTCCTTGCATAGTTGAAGCATTGGGCACTTAAAAGGAAAAAGAAAACCTTCAAGATGCATTTTTTTTATGGAAATCAAGACTTTGAACCTGGGCTTAGCACGGTCAAAGCACGCCTAGAGGAGGAAATACATGAGGTTGCATGCTTAACACAGTCAAAGCGCGATTTGAGATGGTCAGGCAGGAGGTCGTACGTTCAATGTGATTTGTGGCAGTTTGATCATTTTTATCATGTAGCCGCGCTAAGCGTCCTCTGTTGGGGCTTAGCGCGGTCTGCTTTTTCATCATAGTATATATACTTTTGTACTTCACATTTATAGGTTAGAATGTCCATTTTGAGAGAAAAATACACCAAAAACATAAGAGGAACTCAAAATCAATTGTTTGAAGCATCAATCTTCTAGTTTTCGACATTGATGCTTGTGAATCTCTTCATCTCTCTTATGAAGCAAGCTACCATGATGTGTAGATAAACCTTCTTTTGTTAAGATTAGATGTAAATAATCTAAATAGTATGTATTTCTTTTGATCCTTTGTATGTGAACTAGTTAACGATCAATATAGATGATTATCTTTGCTTTTATGTATATTTATGGTTTGAATCATTATTGAGAAATATCTTTGAAGTCTTGACCTAAGTTTTCATCTCTCAAAGACCAAAGTCTAGACATAGATTTGGAGTTTGACATTCAATTGTATCAAGTTTTAATGTTATTGTATTGGTTAATAGGCTGAGAGATCGTCGATTACACAATACGGTAAAAAATCGCAACACCCATTAGACATAAGCGGTGTTGATGAGTGATACATGATTATATTGATTATTAATTAAGTTAACATGCTAGATTAATCAAATACATATGAAATAGGTTAATGAATTCTAATCTTAACATGCTTTTTAAACCATTAAAGTTCGAATCTTTCACCGTTGTTTCAAACTATAGTGAATGTTACTTTTCAAAATTGAAAACCCTTTGAAACCCTTACTTAAAATATTGCTAACTGTAGAAAGGAAGTGATATCCCAATAATCCCTATGGAGATGATATAAATACTTACCCACCGTAAATTATTTCAAAAAAATGGCGCCGTTGTCGGGGATTAGCATTTAGATATTGCAAACAACAATTTGTATTGTTTTAAGTCATTTTGTACAGTTATAAAATATTATATTTATAATCTCTCGTGTTTGTTAATTTGTGTGGTTAGTGTTTCAGAACTCTGTTTATGCGAGGAAAGTTACTGAAAGATCAACTTCTTTTTATCCTGAGATTGAAAGAACAGCTCGGAAGCTCAATAGAAAAACCAGAAGCAGAAGGAAACTAGCCAAACAAAGAAACCAACGTGAAGGAACTTCAACTTATACTTATTCAATAACTCCTATTGATGAAGAAGCTATGGCGAAAGAAGTAATCATAAGAGGGAATTGTGTGAATAGCCCAAGAAGAAATGCTCATGTTGTTCGACCTACGCAAAATGCAAGAAGTCATGAGATGAAGACCAAATTGCTCAAAAATTTTATATGCAAATCCTTTCACCAGTCTTGACCATGAAGAAGAACAAGTGTTCATGAGTTGTTTCCTCATTCTTTGATCGAAAAAGAGAAAGAGTGGTATCTTGATCAACCAACTCAAACAATGATGGATTGGAATATGCTAGAGGAGAAATTTCTTGATCAATTATTTACACACAACAGATTTATGGAGGCCAAGACTTCAATTTGGTATTTTCTCAAGGTCAAAGTGAATCCCTTAATGAAGCATGGGAGCGGTACAAGTCAATGCTAAGAAGATGTCCAACCATGGTTTTGATGAACTTACTCAAATCCATATCTCATGTAATGGACTTCAAATGCAACCAAAACTTTTTTCGGATGCAACTGCGGGTGGTTCTTTGATATCTAAGAATGCAAAAGATGCAATAGGAATTATTGATCGAATGGCACTAAATGATCACCAAGGGCAACACAATAGAGGACCTACTCAAAATAAAGCTGGAATTATTGAATTTGGGACAAATGAGGCAATTTTTGCGTAAAACAAGTTGTTATCTCAACAAGTAGAAGAACTTACAAAGCAAATGTCAAAGCTTCCATAACAACTCAAAGAGATGCACGAGCTTCCTATCAAACATCAACAAGTTTCTTATTGCGAATTGTGCAATGGAGATCATCCTACCGGTTATTGTTCTCCGGTTAATGAAGAGGTGAATTATATGGGAAATAAAAATCAATACCAACAAAACAAAGCACCATATCAAAATAACTCTGGTTATCAACAAAAAGGAAACAATGCACAATATGGCCAAGGGTAGAGACAAGAAGGAGGACCATCTTATAGATAAAATCCTTATCAAAATTTCAATCAGAATCCTCAATCCCAAGAAAGACCTTATAAGATTGAGGACACTTTGAATCAATGTCTATGGAAAATCAAAAGAGCAATAAGGAGGCCATCAAGAATCTTGAAACTCAAGTTGGTCAATTAGCTAAGCAATTAGTTGATAAACAAAAAGGAACATTTTTTGCAAATACTCAAGATAATCTGAAAGAGCATTGTAAGTCCATCCTAACTCATAGTGGTAGAGAAATTGGCAAATGCATTCGTGATGATGTTGAGAATGAGGTAGTTATGGTAGAAATAGAAGAAGAAAAAGATGAGGTTGAAGTAGAAAAAAATAAAGAGGAAAAATTAGTTGAAATGAGAAACTTGAAAAAGAAGAGTTAGAAAAGAAGAAAAGAGAGGAAAATAAGAAGAAAACCCAAGAGGGGAAGGAAAAGATGAAGGTTATTCCGGTTTAACACTTGCCTTATCCACATGCTCCTTCCAAGAAAGATAATCCAAGACATTATGCAATATTTATGGATATATTTAGTCGTTTGAAGATAAATATTCCATTTTCTGAAGCTCTAGAATAAATGAAACTTATGCTAAGTTTATGAAGGACATTCTCACAAAGAAAATGAGGTATACGAATCAGGAAACCATAAATCTCGATGCTAGTTGTAGTACCATCATTCAAAAAACTCTTCTACAGAAAGAAACTGATCTTGGGAGGGTTACCTTACCTATCACCAAAGGAAACGTATACATTAGCAAATCATTGATTGACTTAGGTTCTAGCATAAACTTGATTATGTTGTTCGTGGTTCAAAGGTTAAGGCAACATTGAAATGAAATCAACAACAATGACATTACAATTGGCGGACAAGTTTATCACTCGTTCGCATGGAGTAGCTGAAGATATTTTAGTTAAGGTGGACAAGTTCTTGTTTCCTATTGATTTACTTGTTATAGACATGGAAGAAGATGATGATGCACCTTTGATTCTAGACCGACCTTTCATGAAACCACAAGAATGATGGTTGATATTGACGATGGATTAATGAAGGGTAGAGTTCAAGATAAAGAACTGTGTTTCAACCTCTTTGAATCTATGAAACACTCAAAAGATAAAGTAGATTGTTTTCGGATGGATGGCACTGATGAAGCCATTATGGACGTGAAAAGACAAGTTAATTTATCCACTCCACTTGAGAAAACTCTTACCGATGCACTCAAAGTTCTTAATGAAGATGGATAAAAAGAGATTGAAGATGGCTTAAGATAACTTGATGCATTAGAAGAAATTCCCCCTCTTGAAGCCAAAGTTTAAGAATTGAAAGATGAGTCAAAGAAAGATGACTCTAAACTTGAATTGAAGATTCTACCCTCACACTTTAAATATGTGTTTCTTGAAGAGGGCGGTCACAAGCATGTTATTATTAGCAATGTATTGTCCAACAATGAAGAACAAAAATTGATTGGAGTTTTGAAGAAAAATCAAAAGGCAATGGGTTTGGCACTTTCCGACTTGAAAGAAATAAGTTCAGCTTATTGTATGCATAAAATCATGATGGAAGGGGATTACAAGCCGGTAGCTCAACCACGACATCGTTTGAATCCTACTATGAAATAGGTAGTAAGGAAAGAAGTAGTGAAAGTATTGGAGCCCGATATGATTTATCCTATTTCGGATAGTGTTTGGGTAAGTCATGTACAAGTGATACGCAAGAAAGGAGGGATGATAGTGATTACAAATGAAAATAATGAGTTGATTCTGACAAGAACTGTGACGGGATGAAGGACGTGTATAGATTACCGGAGGCTCAATCAAGCCACTAGAAAATACCATTTTCCTTTAAAATTTATGGATCAAATGATTGAAAGATAGTTGGGTCAAGAATTCTATTGTTTCTTGGATGGTTATTCCGGGTACAATCAAATTACCGTCAACCGGAAGATCATGAGAAGACGACTTTTACATGTTCTTTTAGTGTTTTTGCTTATAGAAGAATTCCTTTTGGATTGTGTAATGCTCATGATTTAATCGATAAATGCATCGAAGTCTTCATGGACGACTTCTGTATTCGGTCCTTTTTGAATTATGTTTGAGGAATTTGGACACTGTACTGAAGCGGTGTGTGGAAACCAATTTGGTTCTAAATCGGGAGAAATGCAACTTTATGGTCACTGAATGAATAATTCTTGGTCACAAGATCTCTTTCAGAGGCATTGAAGTTGACAAAGCAAAGGTTGAAGTGATTGAGAAGCTTCCACCACCATTGAACGTCAAAGGAATCAGAAGCTTTTTGGGACATGCAAGATTCTATCAGAAATTCATCAAAGACTTCTCAAAAATTGTCAAACCATTGAGCAATCTGCTCAACAAAGATAAGTCTTTTGATTTTGATAATGCTTGTTTGATTGCTTTTGAGGACTTAAAAGAAAAACTGATAATTGTACCCATAATCATCGCTCCTAATTGGAAACTTGATTTTGAACTAATGTGTGATGCAAGTGATTATGAGGTTGATGCAGTTCTTGATCAAAGAAAGATAGAAAAATAATTCATGCTATATACTATGCGAGCAAGGTTTTGAATGATGCTCATATGAATTATGCTACCACAGAAAAAGAATTGCTTGTTATAGTGTATGCATTGGAGAAATTTATATCTTATCTCATTAGTTCAAAGGTTATTATTTATACTGACGATGCAACGATAAAATACCTTCTCATAAAACTGATTCAAAGCAGAGGCTTATCAGATGGATTCTTTTGTTATAAGAATTTGATCTAAAAATTTGTAACAAAAGCGATTTAGAGAATTTTGTGGCTAATCATTCTTCCATGTAAATAATGTTACATACTTTGACCCAAAGTTTGCATTCTCTTCTGTAGTGGTTATGGTCCGTCGTTCACCCTTCAAACAGGGATCAGTAGCTAGCTTTAAGGGATGTTACAAATATTGTTAGAGACAACATAAACAAATGACTTTCCATTTTTCTAGAGTATGTTAGTTGTCCATTTGAGATAGGAGAACATATTTCGAGAAAAAGATGATGAATGAAAACTCGCATTTATTTTCAATTGACTCTTGTCAATAATTTGTGGTTGAATCCACCTATTTGTGTTTAAATTTAACTAACTTTTGTAGTTTGTAATAATTTCACTTATACTCGTATTATACTTCTTAATTAATATTAGAAGAATTTGCCACTAACATCATTTTATATCTTCTAAAGGAGCTGTCACTTTCCTTCATCTATTCCTGGGACCATATTATTTGATATACTCGAGTGTTTCACATCAATTTATAGTTATTATGTTTTTATTTAGTCCAATGATTGAGTTAGATGTCGGCTTTCATATATATATATCTAATTTTTCCCTTTATTTACCCTTGTTTTAATTTATAAAATGTTTTCAAAATATATGAAGTTTGTCGTTCTATTTATCTTAAGATGTTCGATACTAGTGCAACAATATATATATATATATATAGATATATATATATTATATATATATATATATATATATATATATATATATAATATATATATATATATATAATATATATAATAATATATGAATTATAAATTGATCTAAGGAAGAGCCTAAAATAATTTAGCATCATATGATAATAAATTCAAATCTTGAAATTTTTTTACTGCACGTTGTTGTTGCCTCTTGCGTCTGAGTCTCAAGATTATAATATTATGATAAATTTTAAGTTAATAGAAAATTATATCATATATTTATAACTTTAATAATTAAATAAAATACTTACTTTTTAATTAAAGAAATTGGTGTTGAGAGAATATAGAATAAAGAATTATTATTTTTATTGTCGACTGAAATTTACAGTTTATTAATTGTTTAATAATTAAATTTAATCTTAATTTTATTGAATGATTCAACTCATTACAATTCATTCAAACATAAAATCTAATCAAATAATCTATTAATAATTAATATATAATAACAATTAATTATAATATAATTAATTAATAATTAATATCATTTGATTAATTAAATAATTACTCTAACAATATGTAAAAAAAGTATGAGAAATAATATTATATATAATATATATCTATATATATATATATATATATATATATAATATATATAATATATATATATATTTCTATATATCTTTTTACTAATTATTTTTATTAAAAAATTAAAAATATTTGTTCGTTATAAGTACATATTATTACTTTAAATACAAATAAAAAATTTGAATTGATTTTAAAATTTGATAATTATAGTAATAAATTAATATTATAAATTATCTTTTAAAGAGACCACATTCTAATTAAATTAAAAATGAAAATCTGAAAGTGATATATGTTTGTATCTATAGTTTTTGGGTGAGAAGTTGGCATGGTGTCGCTGTAGTTCACATGTCAGTTTTGGGGGGTCATTTCTTTCTTTTACATTTATCTATCTATTATGCCCTTTTCAAAAGAATGTTACTAGGTCAATAGAATATTCTGGAATAAAGTCTTGTTATATACATATATAAATGTATATTCAATAATTGTTCATTTTGAATAAAATAATTAATATTTTAAAAAAATAATTATGTTAGTTATTATAAAAAAGTATTAATCAGTTTATATATTGTTTTTTAAGAGAAGAACATAGTACTCTTGTAGTTTCATAATTTGAAGAGTTAAATAAATAGTTAAATATCTATTATGTTTTAGGTTTGTTTTTTGTTTGAATTTTAGTTGTAAAATTATTAATTTTTTCTTTGTTTGAGCATATAAAGTACATTAAAAAAAAAATAATGTACCAACAACTGTTGGTTGGAAAGAGTACCAAAATTTGATTCTTAGGTTGGTGACGATTCATTAGGGTATAAGTTAATTTAAAGGACCAAAAACTGTAGGGACATGTGATGAATTCATTATGAATCTATGAAAGAATCCGCCTTGTAAGAAATTCTAGTCTTAATAAATTTATTAAGAGTTATTTTTATAATGGAATGATTGTTTACATTCATTTTTGATCCTCTATTTTTTCTTCTAATTTTGATGTAATTATATGCAAATTAACCTTTGCATGAATCAATGCAAATGAACTATGAACATTATGTGTTAGGGTTAGGGTTCAAACATTTAATTGGTTTTTATTTTTAATATTAATAAATTATATTAATGAATAATATAATTATATAAATATAATAAAAATGAGCTGAAGTAGTTTATTTAATTGTAGAATTATACACCCTCAATAATATTATTAAAATTGAGTTCAATTCATAAAGGGACTAAAATTCCTAAAATAATTATAAAAAAATTAATAAACTAGATTTTAATGAGAGCAGCAAAATTAATAAAAAAATGAAAGTAAGAGGAGAAAATTACATTTAAATTTTATATTTTATTTGTCGTATCATCTCAAAGTTTAATATAATATAACATTACTAGAAAATATATCTCAGCTCTACAATATTATAATGGTCATTTTTCCATCAATTTCATATCACATTTTTTACGCACATGTTGTTTTTATTTTATTTTATAAGAAACATTCATCACGGTTCCTTAAAACAACCGTGGTCATAGAGTTTGGATGACAAGCTTCGAGTCCCAGCATAAAATTTTTCCTTTTTTCAATAAAAATAAGTGTGTGTCCTTCACATTTATTGTTATTTAAAAATTGAAAGTATAACAATACTGTTGTTTCGTTCAACTGGGTTACATGTTCCATATTTCATTACGGTTGAAGCTTGCAACCGTTTGAAATTATTTCCCACAAAATTAAAACATAACAGGTACTTCATTTCGTTCATAAGACAAGAGTGCCTTAGCGAATGAGACGACAACGATAGCGAAACCTTCACCATCTTCATATTCATTTCTGAAAACGAATATCATTTCTGGAAAGGAAATCGCCATCCTCTTCGAATTACGATACGTTACTATTCTGTCTCTTTGACGCTTTTGAAAGTTTATGTTCTTCGTAAATGTTATTTACTATTATCTCTCTCTAGCACTTCAGAATGTTTATGTTCTTCACTAGGATGTTATGTGTATCATGTTGCTGTTCATGTTTTATTCAGATTTTGTGAATATGCTTTAGGTTTTGGTGTTGGATATGTTTATGTTTTATTCATACATTGTGACGCTCCTGAATATGTTTAGGTTTGGTGTTGCCATGTTCTGTTTTATTCAGACATGTCATATGCATATAATCATAATAGGATGTTGTGCGTGTAGCATTAGGTTCCATTCACATTATCTTTTGATATAAATTTCATAATTTGTTATGGATAGTAGTTAGATGA
>NC_066585.1:336134345-336136845 GCF_024323335.1 Lathyrus oleraceus
ACTTTTGTGAGAGAGAGGTTAGACATGTCCAACTATAATTTTGCTAGCTTTTGATGGATTAGGTGTTATGTCTTCCATTCTTTTTGTTTTTTCCTTTTTTATTCAACAAAGACAATTTATTGAATAAAAAAGAAAAAAAAGGATGAGGAGACGTAAAATCTAATCCATCAAAAGACAAGCAAAAATGATAGTTGGACATGTCTAACCTATATCTCAAAAAAAATTATAAAACACAAATAGGATGTGAGTTCCACCAAGTATCATAATAAAAAAAACTGCATTGGCTAATCTATCTACACATATATTTACCTCTCTGAAAATATGAGATATCTTGAATTTAAATGAGCGTATAGTGTGTATAGTATTATTTCATGTAATTAAAGGATGTTAAGAGACAATATTCAAATTATAAAATCCATAAATGATCAACATTGAGCCATTTTCAAGTCAAAAGTTTCTACAAATATCCCTGTTAACATATTCAATATCAAGTATGATTAGGACTAAACTGCTTAGCTTTTATGATTCTAAATGCGGGAGGAGGTTGATATTTTATGTCAATATTTAATAATAGTAAACTTATAAATTGAAAAATACATATGTCTTTCAAAATAAGTAGATGTCATATGGATCAATTATTTGACATGGAGAATGTCTTTATTAGATAAGGAGAAAATGTTTTTTTATAAATAATAACTATTATATAAAATTAAATTTTAAAAAACTATGATGAGAAGTTAAAAATTTATGAAAATTTTCCTTTAATTGCATTGATATCCTTCTCATTGTTTGAACTTGACAACACTAAATCTAGAAAAATATCAACAAATTAATAAATCTTCTTTAAATTAATATGCTAATAGGAATAATTGAAAAAATATGTGGCTTAAATTTGAGTCAATGCTATGAATATTATCTTTGATCAATTTTAAGTAATTGAAAAAGTAAATAACACACTGTATCCTTTTTTAGATTCATGATTTCTCCCATTTTCATAGAGTAAAATGCATGCACATAAAGATTGGGTATCTTTTTTTTTAGTTTTTTTATAGATTAGGTATTATGTCTTTCATTGTTTTTCTTTTTTCTTTTTTATTCAACAAAGATAAATTATTAAATATAAAAAAGAAAAAAAAAAGAGTGAGGGAACGTAAAACCTATCCCATTAAAAGACAAACAACAATGATAATTGAACATGTTTATCTTATTTCTCTAAAAACTTTTAAAAGAATAAATAGAAGGTGAGTACTCCTAAATATGATAATGAAAATTTATATTGACTAATCAATAATGTCCTCGTTAATAATCTGAAATCAAATTATCAATTGTCAAACTCAAGAATATTAAAAGAAAATATCATTAATTGATGATTGAATTAAAATTCTTAATAAGTAACCTGATTGATGAAAAAACATATGTAATTGGCACCCAAACCAATCTGCTTCAAAAGTTCCAAATTGTTGCTATCACAACCCAGTTCTATGAAACTTAAATTGATGATTGAATTAAATAAACGACAAGTTTTTAATTGGGATTTTCTAAGTGTTGCAATTGAGTTCATAAAATGAGAATGAGATGAAAATACTTTTGTTTTGTCTTGATGTTCTTATATAGTCTCACTTTGAGATAGATACAGATAATATAACCCAAATTTTGAGATACACGTCAAGATAACTTTAATATATATCTTTTACTCAGAATGATTCATGATTTTTCAAATATATCTAAATTTTCAAATGGTAAAATGGTATCAAATTGAATATTATTATTATTATTATTATTATTATTATTATTATTATTATTATTATTATTATTATTATTATTATTATTATTACTACTTAATGAAATATTATTCTTAATATTAAATTTTTTCTACAATACTTCTTATTAGATTCATTTAATCTATTTTTATTATTATTTCTAATATAATGAATTATGATATTTTTATAAATTAATTTTTACCTTAATATATATTATATTTTGACTTCAATATATTATTTTATTGTATCTTTCTAGAATTAAAAAATATATATATAATTTTTTAATTTAATTATTGTAAAAAGAATATAAATTAAATCGAAATAAATTCAACTTGAACAAAAAAAAATTTTAGTTATTTTAAACCTTGCTGATTACAAGTTTAAATTTAATCTATATATGTTTTTAAAAACAATATAAATAAATATGCAAAGATGCTCCTTGCCATTTATTATATGAACATTACAATTACAAATTGAACTTAATATGATTATTATTTGAATAAAAACATTGAAGCACACAAATTAAAAAGTATCTTTAAAAACTAATAATATTTTAATTCTCAAAATTTACATCTTAAAGATAAACCAATGAAATATTACGAATTTAAACCTATCCATTGAAAGTCTATGCACAAATACCAACTTAACTAGTTTATGAGAATTTATAAAGAGTCTTATATAAAATGTGATAGTTCACAATTAATTATAAGAAACCTGAAAAAATACATATTTTTAAAATT
>NC_066585.1:336141845-336144345 GCF_024323335.1 Lathyrus oleraceus
AAATTCGAATATATAATATTGTAATCCTAAACATTGATACTAACATAACTTCATTTAGAAAATTTATAAAAGTCGTATATAAATTTTTATAGATCACAATTAATTATAAAAAAAATATTTCTAAATTTTTTTATTTAAATAAACTAATTATTAATTGAAAAGTCAAATATTCTCATTTCCAATGAAAAAATCACAATTTTCCATATGAATTTATTGCTCTTATATATATATATAATATAGATATATATTATATATATATATATATATATATATATTATATATAATATATATATATATATTTTTATATATATATATAATATATATATATATATATATATATATATATATATATATATATATCTATATATATATATTATATATATATATATATATCTCTATATATATATATCTAATAATGTATATTTAAAATATTTTATAGATTCATTGAATAAATAATATATCTTATCTATATATTATGAATTAAGTATTCTCATTAAAATGATTGTAATTAGAAAACCTTGAAAGGGTTTGTAGAAATGATTCTTAAATCCGCTATCTAAAAGTTCAGCACTTGCATCGAAAACACATCATTTTCTTCCCTAGGGAGTTTTCTTTTAATATTATTAGTATCATTCTCATTGTTTGAACTTGACCGAACCAAACCTAGAAAATATCAACAAATCTTCTTTAAATTAATATGCTAACATGAATAATTAGATAAATCATCATCTTAAAACTGACTCAATGTTAATGATTCATGCATTTTCTAATGTGAATATTGTTCATTGATAATTTTTAATTAAATTGAACAATAAATTACTCACTATACATTCTTTTAGATTCAAGATATCTCACATTTTCAAAGAGAAAAATGTGTGTGTATTTAGATTAGACAATTTTGATTTTCTTTATTGATTATGATATTTGGTAAAATTCACTTCCTATTTATTCTTTTGAAACTTTTGTAAGAGAGGTTGGGCATGCCCAACTATATATTTTGTCAGCTTTTGATGGATTAGGTGTTATGTGTTCCATCCTTTTTCTTTCTTTTTTCATTCAACATAGACAATTTATTTAATAAAAAAGGGAAAAAAAAAGATTAGAGAATAACCTAATCCATCAAAAGACATGTCTAACCTATATCTCAAAAAAAATCCAAAAGCACAAATAGGATGTGAGTGCCACCAAGTATCATAATAAAAAAATTATATTGGCTAATCTATCTACACATACATTTATCTTTTTAAAAATGTGAGATATTTTAAATTTAAAGGAATGTATAGTGTGTGTAGTATTCTTTCATTTGATTAAAGGATTGCAAGGGAAAATATTCAAATTATAAAATCCACGAATGGTCAATGTTGAGTCAGCTTCAAGTTTGAAATTTCTACAAATATCCCTAGTAGCATATTCAATAGCGAGTATGATTAGGACTAAACTAATTAATTTGTATGATTCTAAGGACAGAAGGAGGTCGACATTTTATGTAAAAATATTTAATAATGATAAATTTGTAAATTGGAGAATACATATATCCTTTAAAATAAGTAGATGTCATATAGATCAATATTTAATGTGAAGAATGTCTTTATTAGATAAGAAGAAAATGTTTTTTTTATAATTAACAACTATTATATAAAATTAAATTTTAAAAAACTATGATGAGAGGTTAAAAATTTGTTAAAAGTTTATTGATTTAAAAAAAAACTGACATGAGATAGTAATCTAAGATGATGAGAATATAATGGCTTGTATATCGTAAGAGTAGTGATAGTAATCTTGGAGTATTTCTATACATGAATGCATGATTTTAACGTTACTAATTATTATGTACTTCATAAGACAATTAAAGATTTATGAAAAGAGTGTGATGTGAAAAAAGTAATCTTCTTACCATTAAAATTATTGTAATCAGAAGACCTTAAAAGAGTTTGTAGAAAATGGTCCTTAACTCCACTGTCTTAAAATTCAGCACTTGCATATGAAAACACATCATTTTCTTCCCTAGTAAATTTTCTTTTAATTGCATTGTTATCCTTCTCATTGTTTGAACTTGATGACACTAAACCTATAAAAATATCTACAAATTAACAAATCTTCATTAAATCAATATGCTAACAAGAACAATAGGAGAAATTGTCTTAAACCTGAGTCAATATTAATCATTCATTCATTTACTAATGTGAATATTAGCTATGATAAATTTTAATTAAATGGAAAATTAAATTACACACTATACACTCTTTTAGATTCATGATTTTTCACACTTTCATAGAATAAAATACATACGCATAAAGATTGAACAATTTAGGTTTTTTATTTGTTGAGTTTGATCATTAGTGGACTTCATTTTCCATTTATGCTTTTGAAAATTTTGTGAAAGAAATGTTGGGCATATCAAAAGATCAATTTTCTAACTTTTTTATAGATCAAGTGTTATGTCTTTCATTCTTTTGGTTTTTCCTTTTTTATTCAACAAAGACAATTTATTGAATAAAAA